>NC_057702.1:2855457-2925457 GCF_014466175.1 Vespula pensylvanica | reverse complement strand
ACATCGTCCTATAATGTATCTATTCGTTTGTTTAACGTATTATTAGCGCCATTACAACCAACGTACATCGTCCCCCTATCCCAAGCCCCCTGTCCCCCTATTCCTTCGCGTTAACGACCCCCCTCCCCACGATACCTCGCTTATCCACGTCCCAGCAACCATTTTTTTTTCTTTTTTTTTTTCTTAAAAAAAAAAAAAAAAAAAAAAAGAAAAAAATAAGAAAAAGAAAAAAAAAGCCGGATATAATCGTTGACCATTATTATTATTATTATTATTATTATTACTATCATTGTTATAATTATTATTATCGTCATATTATTATCATATTATTATCATCGTTATTAATAATAAATACTCGATAAATATGAAATAAATAAACTTACATGAAATTGGTTCTTTCGGTATATCGCTCAATGGAAAGCCCTGTGCTTCGAAATCCGGCCTGACAGCATCACATTTCAAGCCGGCGCCGTTGACGGACATCGTCCAAAGGGAAGAAAGGACGATCGAAACAATTAGTAGAACCATCGTCGTCGACGTTCTATCACCACTCATATTTTCTTCTTTTTCTTCTTTCTTGTGTTCCTCTTCTTCTTCTTCTACTACTACTACTTCTTTTTCTTCTTTGTCTTCTTCTTTATCTTCTTTTCCGAGAGAAAGAAAGAAAGAAAAAGAGAGAGAGAGAGAGAGAGAGAGAGAGAGAGAGAGAGAGAGAGAGAGAGAAGGAAATTAATCGAGATTTATGCACAAGCAAGCAGCGTTATAAAAAAGAAGAATTCACTTGAGTTAATAAAACAATAAATAAACAGTTCGAATTATAATCGACTTAAGTATCACTTTGTTAATATATTATTATTAGCACGATAAAACAACAACGACGACGATGACGACGACGGTGACGACGATGACGAAGATTAAAAATTATGGAGAGATAGAAAGATAGACGGAGACACGCACAGAGAAAGAGAAAGAGAAAGAGAAAGAGAGAGAGAGAGAGAGAGAGAGAGAGAGAGAGAGAGAAAGAGAGATGGAGAGTGAAGAAAGATAGAGAGATAGAGAAAGAAAAAAAAAAGAAGTAAACGAAAGAAAGGAAAACTTAAGAGATAGTCTTGAATAATAAATAATATATAACACGCGATAGGATATATTGGTAGAAGAAACGCGATACTACGGAGAGAAACGAAAACACATCGATCCTCCTCCCACGATCGCCCGAGACGCACTGTTGCGACTCGTGCTTGAAAGCGCGTGCCAACGAACCACGCGCATGCGCAACCGGCATGCGCAACGCTTCAAGTAAAAGGGTTACACGTTTGAATCGTTGTTAAATTTTTTTCCGATCAACGTACATCATCCCCCCTCCCCACCTATATCTCTTCATTTTAGCGGATCCCCCCCCCCACCACCCCACCCCCACCCCCACTCCATAATCCTTCTCCGTGAACCTCCTCCCCACCTTTTGACCTTATCGAAGAAAAAATAATAAAAAATTGTCGATTCTTAATTATAATTAGAAAAAGCGATAAACGAACTCGTTGATTTCGATTTTCTTTTACTACGCGCGCCTAATTATACGATCGTTTATTTATTTATTTATTTTTTTTTTTTTGTTTTGTTTTCGATAAGGAACTTCATTTCGGACGTTGATTGTTAATATAATATTATATATTAAAAATATGAAAGGAAAGTTTAGAGGGAGGAGAGAAAGACTCGTTGATTATTTTAATCTTATATATTTTCATTTTTGTATTTAACAATTTTCTTTTTTTGTACTTTGAATAATTCATCATTCTTAGCATCGATTGGACGGATGAAATTACGTATTATATTAGAATGATGTGAGAAATAAGAGACAGTCTTCTAATATTCGAGATCATACGAGTGTTCGTTTCTTGCATAGAAAATTGTAAGTGCACTCGTGATAAGCAAACTAAATTATTAAATTATTACTATTATTGTTATTATTAATAGTTTTGTACAAATATCGTTGGACGGAATCTAAATAACGATTAAATATATATATATATATATATATATATATATATATATATATATATATATATGTACGTATGTATGTATCTATGTATGTATGTATGTATATAGAATCATTTGTTCTACATATACGTGATCGTACTATGACACAATGGGCAAGCATTAATATTAACGACATCACGTTCCGTTGCTACATGATGTCTACAGACGGTGCAAATCCAAGCATTACTGAGATCCATCAAAGGTTTACCAGAGACTATACAAGGCGGAAATCTGGTCATACAATTCGGACATACGACACACCAATCAGGTATTAACGTCTCACAATTTACGCATTCGGCTTTTACATTACGCGTATCCTTTGGACTGTATTTCGTAAAGATATTTACAGCGAGTTCCTCGTATTCTTCTCTTTTCGAGTCTGTAATAGCTTCAAAAGCTTCCAATTTAATAAACGCTTTGGAACATGTAGCAAAGGCATGATTAACAGCGCTCGATAACGCAAGTAGACAATAAATATCTTCCAGTTCTAAAATGTCCTCATATTCTCTAAGTCTTAAAGCAGTTTTCATGGAGGCATCGAAATTACCATCGTATATTTGTCTATGTGCCAATAAAAGAAAATGATATGCTTCAGCACCACGCCAAGCATTTTCTATTATTTTGGTATCCTCGTTGCTTTCTGTTAAACCCATTACGACGTTGCTACGTCCTCCTTTTATCGTTGGTACGCTATTAATATGATCCTCTATCAATAAGGCAGCGAGAACATATATCTTTTTAACTCTCAATGGGTTTGTCCTGATTTTAGCTTGTTCCTCCGCAAGTTTTATCAATAATTTCGCAGCTTCCAAGTAATAATTTGCTTTTTTATATAACTCTATCGCTTGCAATCTCTTACCGTTTGATAAAAGATGATTAGCATATTTATTAAGAAGTTCGCCAATCTGTGCCATTTTGTAAGTTTTTGCTAAATCGATAGCTTGGTCCCAATGATTAAGACGCACGCACGTATCCACTGCCAATTTAACATCACCATATTTGATATAAGCCGCTACTGCTTGCGAACACATACCTACAGAAGCTAACATTCTTGCTACGGTTTTTAATACTGGACTTTTGTCGGGTAATTGATCCACTGTTCCTGCCAGCTGTATAAAGTCTTCGAGTTTGTAATAACATTGAATAAGTTTCTCCAAATTGCGTCCCTTCTCGTAATATTCTCTAGCTCCTTCCCAATTTTGTCTTTCCGCAAAAGAATCTCCTATTTTATTGAAGGCATGCTCCATTTGCTTGTCGGATCCACCAATACCCATTTTCATTAATTGAACGACGCGAAAATAATCTCCCAGTTTTTGACGCAACGTTATAGCAAGATCTCTTCTATCCATGTCCAAATACAATTTCTCAGCTTCGTCATAATTTCCAAGAAATGCTGCCACTTCTGCTTTTTTTAACTGATCGTTATGAACGTTCCTTAAACGTTTGATAAATTGTATACCCAAGTAATCCGTACAACGAACCATCGCATTCTCTGCAGTTTCTAGATCTAACACCTTTAACGCTGACTCAGCTAATAATCTCCATAATCGAGGATGTGGATTATCCTGAATAAAATTATTAGCTTCTTTCAATCCTACCTTGGCTAATAGCTCTCTTGTATCTCTTAACGATTTTACTTCCAAATCTATTATTAAATCATTTTTTATTTCGTCTGGTCTTTCTATTAGATCATCCAATAAAACACATCGTATTTCTAAATCTTGGAAAGAGCAAATATATCCATAACAAGATATCGGTTCTTCGGGATCTAATCCTCTTAATACATACATTCTTGTTTTCTCCATAATTGCAAGTAATAGAGGATTGTCTTGAGCCCAACGCATTCCCCACACATCCTTTCTTTCAAATTTACTCACATCATCTCCTATTTTTGTATTTAAAGAATCAGAACCTTTGTGTGTATCTAAATCCAACATGGTAAGAACCCCAGACGTATCCATAATAGAAACACGAGTTGAATCGCAATTAATAGCCATTTTGTAAAGTCTGCAAGATGTATTGTATCGATTCATAAGAGTAACTTGCGGTAGAGAGTAACGTTGTATCATTCCCGATTCTCTTCCAACAAGGAATAACTTTTCAGTTGCACAAATGCAAGAAATTGGATCCATCGTAGCTTTGGTACTTGTAGGTGATTCGAAAGATCTATCTCTATCCAAATCCTGTATAACTTCTGTTATTCCGGTTGGGGTATCATCCACGTGATAAAGTTTTTCCTTTCGTAATTTTCCAGCAAGCAATGCTGAATTACGAGGTGTACGAAAAGTCCAAAGTATAAAATTATTTTTTGAAGCTGCAATAACAATATTACTGGTGATAGTCACATACAAAGGTTCCATATCTAAAAATTTAGTATCTATTGGTGTGGCTATAGTATTGCAAACTAATAACGCAAATTGTTCAGATCCTTGCATCGGATCATTCTTTACTGCTAAAACACAATGTTCTCCGTAGGAAGCTATAGAAATTAAAGTACGTACAAATTTAGTGCAGCAGGTATTATTACTAGTATTCCAGAACGTAACGCATATGCCATCCTTACTTATTTTTTCATTTGTAAATACAACGGTATTACTGAAGTAAGTCCATTTATAATCTGGACGTATATTTGCAAAATATATGTGAGAATCGACAGACAAAGCTACTCTCAGTGATCCTCCCTCCCACGCGCATGCCGTTACTTCTCTACCAGGTATTTTTAAAGTTCTCATATGTTCCCCAAATTGAGTATAAAATTGAATAGCATTTACATCCTTTGTTTCTCCATTGGTTAAAAACGGCATCATACCGGTCACAGCTAATATAGAACCATGACTATTCCAACAACACCATGCAGCTGTCATACCAGTTTCTACGATAACCGGATTGTCATCGTTAGTATCTTTTATTAATAATATTTTGCCGCTTTGATAACAAATAGCTAAAGTAGGACAGTCTACAGCGATATATCCATTTCTCCCGTTATACCACTGCAACGTAACTATTACTTGCAATTGTCCAGGGATTTGTTGTATCGTATTTAGCTTAGTTAAAAATATGCCTTGATTGTCATACAAGTGAAGTTCTCCATTCTTTAAGCCAAACAAAAGTAATTTTCCATCGGGCGACCATTGCACGCTGCATAAAGAAACATTCTTCAATTCCTTTCCCCATATTCTATTGCCATCGACAGAACCAACAATTACAGCGCCGTCTTCATATACTATACATATCTTTTGACCATCTTGACTCCATGCCATACTTTTTACAACAGATTTATTACGATTATTTATCATTTCCTCGTACCAAGAACCTTTATACATCATCCAAACGATAATAACACCATTTTGATCGCTTGATGTAAGCTTTTGATGTTCTTCGTTCCAAGTAACTACTTGTACGTGTCCGTTATGACCTTCTAAAGTTTGATTCATAGTGAGGTTACTAGCTGCGGTCAAATTACGAGATTTTCCATTCATATTATTATTTCCCATGACAGATTCAACTCGTAATACCTTCAGAAGACCATCCTCTCCACCTACAGCGATATAACCTTCTTTTTGATTCCATGCTATACAATTCAAACGAAAATTATTTGGTATTGCTATTTTTTTGCTTAGATAAACAAACATTTTCTATTTTCTACTGATGCGAGTACAGAAATGCGTCAAAGCTTTCAAATGTCTGAAAAAAGATGTCTTTTACAGTGTTTCTTTCATTTTCTCACACAATCAGAATTAAAGCATATACAGAACTAATAATACATTACGAGAATTGTAGTTTATATATAACTTTCAATAACCATATTGCAACCAGTGATCTCACAGGTTATTATTTATAATAATAATAATTTTACAATAACCACACAAAATGTCAGATTTACTTCATTGTAAAATATTGACTACGATTTCAACTTCATATTTGTAACGTCAGATGGCGCAGTTATAAGTTAATTCATATTCTATACCAGGGATTCTCAATCTCTTACGTTCTTCATTTATTCACTAGAAATATATATATTTACTATACGTTACTATCAAATAATAAGAACGAAAAAATACGAACACGTAGAAATCATTAAATGTCATCTTCACATATACAAAGTATTACAATAAGATTTGCAATGATTTATATAATTATAAAATACAATTATCCTATATCATTAAATGAACAATTCTTATGTATTTGTATATTTGTTAATTTTATCTTTGCGATGGACCTAATGAAATGAATTGAATTTAATTCAGAATAAATTTATGCATCAAAGTTGCATAGAGAATCCATTGAATTTTTATTCACGACAATAAAACTTGATTTTACTTTCATTATTAATAAATATAAAATATATTGTATTTTATGATTATACAGACATTTAAATTGCATATGTAGAAGCATAATATATTATATGTATATATATATATATATATATATATATATATATATATACATCCATACATATATATACATATATAATTTTGTACAATTCTTATGTTGTGATAATGTAATATAATACAAAATTTGAAAATCGAAGAGATATTTACTCTATCATATATATAAATTGCTTTCTTATAAGCATAATACATCATATGTATACTTAATTTTGTACAGTTCTTATGTTGTAACAATATAATACAATATAATATAACATGACTTAAAATATTATAATATGATAGAATTATAATATAATTTAACATAATAAATTTTTACAATGATTAAAACACTCTAATAGTACACTTTAAATTACCTTTCTTTCTTTCTTTCTTTTTTTTTTTTTTTTTTTTTTTTTGTACATACCTACGCATTCGAAATAATTAATGAGTAAGAATGCTTGTAACATGATTACGATTGATTAAAAGTCATCTATCAAAAAAGATTGTACTTTTATTTTTATTAATGCACAATTCACAAGGTATAAGAGCACCATATTTTATGCACCTTCGTATTATTGATACTGTTATTAACTGACGCGATTAAGTTTTAAATTATATTGCAAGATATTGCTATCGATATTCCTTAAGATGGCTTCTTTTTTTTTCTCTCTTTACAAATATAATAATAATAATAATAATAATAATAATAATAATAATAATAATAATAATAAAGAATATCGAACTTAAAAAAAAAAAAGAAAATGGAAAACACGAACAAAACGAAGATAAAAATATAATCGCTTATGAGCCCATCTTAAATTAATTTTTTTAGGTCCCATTAATGTTCGTTCACCGAGAAAACTATAATTTACTATAATTTATCTATTCAAGTAAAAAGAGAATTATTGTATAACTATCTATCGTTAAACAATCTCGAGACTTAGCGCCTCGAATAGAAGTTAGATTTCGTGTCTCTTGCTGTGATATTCTGTGAAAAAAAAAAAAAAAAGAAAAGAAAAGAAAAAGAAAAATAAAAAATGAGAAAAAAAAGAAAAGAAAAGAAAAGAAAAAAAAGAACGGAAAAAGGAAAGACAAAAAATAGGAGTTCATAGATGTCGAAGCTCGTCATACAATACGATAAAACGGCATTAACTATAAAAACGACGTTAATTCATTGTGACAAAGCTTTGCACTGTTCACAATTTTCCATTCGTTCGTTGAACTCTTCTATTTGTAACGTCATCTCAAAGAAATTGTAACTTTCGTGAATGTTTCTCGTTGCCGTACGTAAAATATTTTGCGGGCTGGTACCAGGTTCTGTAAGATAAAGAACAAGAGAAAGATAGAAAGATAAAGACAGAAAGGAAAAGAGAGAGAGAGAGAGAGAGAGAGAGAGAGAGAGAGAGAGAGAGAGAATAAAAATAAAGTTCAATGAACGATTTCTAAATCGAAATGATAATACGCAAACGAATTGAAATTGAAAAGCTATCGACACGATTGGACTGGATTTTTATCATTTATCATTTTTATATTTTCTTCTTCTTCCTCTTCCTCTCACACGATCAAAAAAAAAAAAAAAAAAAAAAAAAAAGAAAGAAAATGTATAAAAAAAAGTGTCTTCTTATCTGAAGAACAGACACGTATACGTAAACTTACTGATCGCTAAATGCGCTGACAAAGCGGTTTTGTCGAGTGAAAGAGCCCAAATCCTCAAATTATGTACTTTCACAACGCCTTCTATTTGCATGAAAGTATTCTCTACTTGAGAATAATCAAATCCTTTAGGCATTCCTTCCATGAGGACGTTCATAACGTCTTTGATGATTGCCACTGTCGTGAGCATGACTAATATTGAAAATAGGAACGTACAGATAGGATCAACTATGGTCCATGTTGGCTAAAAAAAGAAAAGAAAAGAAAAGAAAAAAAAAAAAAAATGAAAAAAAAAAAAAAGAAAAATAATCATAAACATATATCCTCCCTAAAATAATACAATTGAAATAATAATGATAACAAATGAAATATTTTCAGAAATATTTTGTAAAAAGTACGATACGAAAGAAAAAAGAGAAAGAAAAGAAAAAAAGAGAGAGAGAGAGAGAAATACTCACTTTAAAATAAATAACTAATGCCGCGATAAAAACGCCTATACTTTGAATAAAATCGCCTATGACATGTATAAATGCAGCGCGAACGTTAATATTTTTCCTATCGTGTTCATCCTTGTGAGATATCTTCTCTTCGTCCGTAATCTTTTTCGTTTTATGATCATCTTGTTCGTGATGACTATGTCCACCATGACTATGACCATGTTGATGCAAACTTAGCCCCATTCTATAACGAGTAAAACATTATAAATACGCTATAAATATATATATATATATATATATATATATCATATTTATAATTATTAAATTATATATTATTTTAAACAAATATAACATAGAAAACAATGTTGCAATACAATAACCATTACATTTTAATAATAATAATAATAATAATAATAATAATAATAATAATAATAATAATAATAATAATAATAATAATTATCGTTTTAATATCACTAACACTAGATTTACCCCAACACCAACCGCAGAGGTAATTAACATCACCGTGACGTCTAACTGGAAATCCTTGTTAATTATTCTCTCTACAGCAAGATAGAATAGAATCCCTGTGACAACCCATATCAATAGTACCGACGT
The DNA here is from genome assembly GCF_014466175.1 of Vespula pensylvanica. Taxonomy (NCBI): domain Eukaryota; kingdom Metazoa; phylum Arthropoda; class Insecta; order Hymenoptera; family Vespidae; genus Vespula; species Vespula pensylvanica. The sequence goes on along the minus strand of NC_057702.1, from coordinate 2,916,348 downwards.
TAATGCACCGATCACCTGAAAAAGTTGTCATGTAACAAGTAAGCAAAATCTATCTTTAAAAAAAATTATTACAAAAGCGACATATATATATATATATATATATATATATATATATATATCAAATGGAATGATAATATAACAAAACGTAACGACAAAATATACTTGTTTTTCTTTTAGAAAGTAAAAGTCCGTTTATACCTGATACTTACTTCCGCACGATACCAACCGAATGGCATTTTCCTTGTTGCAGGCCTTCCTGCGACCCAGATTGAGAATAGAGAAATCATGAATGATGCGAAATCAGTTAGCAAGTGTGCTGCGTCTGTAGCTATAGCCAAACTATTCGAGAGAACACCACCTGTGTAATTATAACGTTTAATTATACATAAGATTGATATACCAAATGTATGTATGTATAAAGAAAGAAAGACAAACAGAGAGAGAGAGAGAGAGAGAGAGAGAGAAAATGAAAGTAAAAATAAATTATAATTTACCAATTATTTCAGCTATCATGAAGAGAACACAAAGACCACTCGCAAGTAAAAGCTTTTTCCGAGCTTTCTTATCAACTTCCCCATTTCTTTCTCGATGACAATGATCCTCTGGTAAAACTAGAATTATATCGAATATATATTGAAATGATTTTTAATTTTAAAATAAATTTGATCGGTCAATAAGTAATTTCGAAATTTTCGATATAAGATTTCTAAAATCGTTCTTTCATATATGAAATATTAGAGAACGAGAATGGTGTCTCTATGGTGTTATCTATTTATATATAAAGTATTAACAATTTTCGATAAAAAATAATCCATAGTTTTATATATTTAGATTATCAAAATAGTAAAAAAAAATGTTTTCGTATAATAAAACTTTTTTTACGTTTAAATACGATATATTAAAAAGTTTTCAAACGTGAAAGAAATGTTACATAACTTTCTTCAAGACATCAAAACATTTCTTTTTTTTTTTTCTTTTTTTCCATACAAAATACAAAAATATATTTTCAATGATTTAAAAAAAAAAAAAAAGAAGGGAAGAAATAATTACTAGCGATTAAATAGCAATCGTTACAAATTTCGAGACGACTTATCGAACAAATCAAAGCAATAATTTCAATGATTATTTAACACGTTTGCTATTTTATAATTATTTTATAATTATTTTATAATCTTACTCGATGAATTCTGTTGATAATCCATCGTTACATTTTCATCGATTCCTTTAACAACGGTACAACAACCCGATAATTTTCCATGAACGCAAAATATCACTTTCTTCGATGATATATCCTCTTCGGATTCATTATTATTAGGAGGTATGCTTGTTCCATAACCATAGATAGCTTTATCTTTAAACCTGAAAGAATCATAAGCGTTTAGTGTTATTACGTGATTAAAAATTGATCACGTATAATATATAATAAGTATCTACGTATATAAATAGTAAGATTATCGATTACGAAATGAAAATGGTTGGACATTAGAAACAATATTTTTGTACACGCGTTACTTATTAAAATCGTCAAAATTACATAAAGGAATAATTATTACTCGAAAATGAAAATGCATATTTATTATATCGTATCTGTGTTTGTCAGATTATTAAAAAAATAAATAAATGAAACAAAATAATTTTCAAATAATTCAAACGTAAAAATTTTGTCGAAATATTTAAAAACGAAAAACATATATATATATATATATATATATATATATATATGTTTTTATTGATTATCGTATGTAAATAATAAGAAGATATGTCAACTAAAAGAGACAGAAATATATATGATATCAGATAAAGTAACAGTATTAAAATGTTTCTTATCAAAGATTGGTAGACATTGAAATTATCAGAAACAATTAAGTAATATAAAATACTAGAATACATTTGCACGAACCTTGATGAATCTTCGTGATTATGCAATAAGGCAAATAAATTCATGTCATTTTATGAATCTGATAAAACTAGGAACGTAAATATGATTTACGTATATATGTATCTATCGAATAAATTTTTAAAGACTTATATGTACAAGTCAAATTTTTGAAAACTCTAAAATGGAAACTTGTATGATATTCTCGTTTGGATAACAAACGCAAAAGAATCAATAAAATCCGATAAGCATAACATTTTAATCATCGCTGATAAGATCGCAATATACTGATCTTTATTATAAAGTTTACGTGATTGAACAAAACCGATTACTTACGTATATCGAAATTTCACCATCGAAACAATTTTTTTTTTAATACCTTTTCGTATGATTTTTAATATCTATATTTATATGTAATTAATGAAACCTAACCATTAATTATTTTTTAATGTATCGATTGGAAAATGATTGTTTTTTTTTTTTCTTTGTTTAATTTCTCGTATCTACGTTTATTGTGTGTGTATATATATAATTTTATTTACATATATATATATATATAAAATTATAAATATATATCAATAAAAATAATAATAAATTAGTATTTATAATTTTATTATTATTAATTATACTAATATATATATATATATATAATTGTATATTAAATAAATAAATATATAAATACTAATATAAATATTAATTTCTAAAGTATCGATTAAAAAACAATTAATTATCTCTCGTTTCGTTATATTGAAATTATTTTTGCAAAAATAATTTGTCAATCTACGAATAAACACGATTTACAATATTTTTACGAAGAGAATCATTGAACGTAGTAAATTTTTACATTTAAAATTCTACATTTAGCTTACTTCGTTCTTTATCAATGTTAATAAGGAAAGCGATAAAAATAAAAATTAAAACAAAAAATTGAGAGAAAATCACGACTTGTTTCACGTGAATGAAAATTATAATTAGAAAATAATCAGTTCTACGTGAACAAATAATATATGCAAAAATTATAATAACACATCGACAATCATGTTATCGCATAATGATCCGATCTACGCTAAGTCATTCATTATGTACGTATACACGTTAACAAAACTTTTCATTTAACGTTTCAAATAATTTCGATAAAAATTATTCCGTATTTTTGAAAATTCTAATTTTCTAATATATGTCTATGCGATTATCGATGCGTTTATTGGTGATGATTAGAAAAAAAAAAAATCTTAATAAAACAAATCATTATAAAACGTACAAAAACGTGCTAAGCGAACGCCATTTTTTTCTTCGTCATTTCCTTTTCTTTTTTTTTTTTTTGCTTATTCGTAAAGTTCTTACGTTTGTCAAGAAGAGAAATAACGATGGATGTCATGTAAAAAAATCGTTATGACACAAGTCGAAAATTGTATCATCGTACAATGTGATTTACGTTAAGTCGTCCATGACATACATGCATACATTTATAATGACAAATCTTTACGTTTGTAGAATTCTAAGAACATCGATAATGATCGCTTTTATCTTCGAAAATTGCAGTTTTTAAGTATGCTATTGATTATCAACGACAACGATTAACTCGAACAATAAAAACTATTACTTGTACTTGTAAAAAACCATTTGCATTTATCAGCACAGTATTTTTTATTGATTAATACTAAAATAAATGAAGTGTCTTCTGCAATGCGAATATTTTGATCATTTTTATAATAAAATATCAATGAATAATATAAATCTATAACAGTCAGGATTCGATTTGGATTTATTATAAATATTGATCATCTATTTATATTAAATAAAATATTAACGAATTACTATTCGCATTTACAAATTACGAAATATTGTTCATCTATTGAAAACACTGATTATTATTACAAATGTATCAAAATATTGATCCAATAATAAAGAATAAAATATTGAGTCATTATGAAACTCGATCGAAATCAAGGAAACTACGTCTTTTCTCTTTCATTGATTAATTTCTTTTCCTTCCCTATTTTCTTTTTCTTTTTTTTTTTTTTCGTTATTTTCTTTCATCATTTTTCTCTCTTTCATTAATAGATTTAGAACGACAAAAGAGGAAGGCCAAACTCGTCGTTGCGTATCGCTTGTTTAACAATGCGCATCGTTGAACTTCCTTCTACAAATGTTGATACGACAAACGATCTTTTATCTTCGTCTTTTCCGGTATTCAGAAAAGCTTTTCAATTTTTAATAACGACAATTATTAAACGTGTCTTCGGGATCTCACAAAAAAAAAAAAAGAAGAAGAAGAAAGAAAATGTCGAAACAAAAAAGAGAAACAATATAATCGATAGGATTATAATTCGAATAACCAGAAGAGGTAGGTAATACGTTAGTAAAGAATTTATATAATTTTTAATATCAAAGATAATTAAATGTTCGACGATATTACAAAGATAATCCATTGGCTTTTGTATCATTTTATCAACGATAAGAGATTAGTCCGTACGTTCTGTCAATATTTCTCAACAAATTGTTACAATACTTTTATACGAACGAACGAATCAACTAAATATAATAAGACATTTATCCTCGTTTATTTCGTGTTTATTATTATATGTATTTATTATCTAGTGATTATACATATTACCCTATTTAATACCATAATACAAATACACATAATGAGAATTTATATGGAATATATATATATATATATATATATATATATATATTCCTTGTGTGTTTTAAATAGATTTCATATCATTCGTAGAAAAAAAAAACAAAAAAAAAAAAAAAGAAAAGTAATTTATATCGATTATTACGATTATCTTCTTTAACGATCAATTGTAAAATTATATATCGATTTCCAAGAATAAAAATCGTTTAAAACCAAAGTACATACCAAGTTACAAATTGTCGGATAATCGATCAATGATCCAATATAGATCGATTTACAATCTGTGGTTGCGATTCGAAACACATATATATATATATATATATATATATATATGTATGTATGTGTATATAAACAATTTCATTGTAAGTAACGAAGAAAAAGAAGAACATGGTATCTCATGTTGGAAAGTGTTTCAAGGTCGACTTTCCATAATTTCGAAGCAAGTAAAGGTATACGACCGAATCGTCGTCGATCTCGATTACCGTTATATTACACGCTATAGAATGTACAGGGCTAACCATGTAATACGATTAACGTTTACACATACATATATATATTTACACAAATATATACATATATATATGTATGTATGTATGTATGTATGTATGTATGTATGTATCTTCAAAGATAGTGTAATCTTACGAAAAATCAACGTGCGATATTTCCGTAGATACATACGTAATCCTACTTTACCGACCAATCTTGTTTAATTAAAAAACACACACACACACACACATACATACAAAAAAGAAAGAAAGAAAAAAATGACAAACGATTTTATTTTTAATGCTTTCGTTAAACAAAAATGCATGCATACGTATGTGTACATAAGTGTATATATACCATTTATGTATTCGTACGACGAAAATAAAGAAAGTAAATATAAAAAAATCAACGGAATCATCGACGAAATTTCAATGTTTGATTTTTTTAATTGTTCATGGCATTGTACCGTCGTGTATTCTCTGATAACACGCGTGTGATGCGTTCAATATAGTGGAAAGACGATTAAATGCATGGACGTATTAAATGAACGATAAAAGTAACGACTGTATGCGATATGACATTTGAATAAAGAATAAAAGAAAGAGAAAGAGAGAAAGAAAGAGAGAAAGAAAGAGAGAAAAAGAGAGAAAAGAGAGAGAGAGAGAGAGACAGAGAGAGAAAGAAAAAGTGTAATAGTAATAATAATAGTAATAGTAATAATGTAATAGCAGTAGCAATAGTAACAGCATTAATAGTAATAGAGTATAGTAATAGTAATAGTAATAGTAATAGTAATAGTAATAGTAGTAGTAGTAATAATATTAATAACAATAATGGTAACAGTGATGAAAAAAAAAAAAAAAGAAAAAAACAAATCGCGAAAGAATCATTTAAATTGTAAATATCGAAACAACGAGGCTCCATTTGTTTCTAAATCCTTCGAATGTATATATGTATATATATATATATGTGTGTGTGTATAATTTGGAAATGATTTGAAATTCGAGATTTGAAATAAATAAATAATTGAGTGGTAAAAGTAAACCGAATAAATAAGATCGATAGAAAATAATAAACTCACAGTTTGATCTTCTCGTTGTCCATGACAGTAGTAGAAACTCCGAATGTAAAAGATGACAAACAGGAGGACGAGGAGGACGAAAACGGCGACGAGGATGAATACGACAACAACGACGACGACGACGACGACGACGACGACGACGAAATTGTTAAATATTAGGCGAAGACGATATTATCTCGAAGGATCGATCGATCGATCGATCGATTTTGGACGATGATAAGCGCGTACTTTTTCCTTCCGAGACAGGAAAATTCGATTTATAGAAAATGTATGAAAACAAGAAGAAGAAGAAGAAGAAGAAGAAGAAGAAGGAGATGAAAAAATAGAAAAAAGAAAAGAAGAAAAAGAAAGAAAAAGAAACAAGAAGAAGAAGAAGAAGAAGAAGAAGAAGAAGAAGGAGGAGGAGAGAAATAATTTTAGAAAGTACGTCTTGAGAGAAAGAAAAAGCAAAGAGTAGGAAAGTAGAAAAAGTATAAGTGAAAGAAGAAAAACGAAGAAGAAGAAGAAAAACGAAGAAGAAGAAGAAAAATACCCGGATACCGACTTTGTCCTCTTCGAATCGTTGAAAAGACGAGAATATACTGTAGTCTTGTCACTTCTTAAATAAACAACAAATGCTTGCCACCGCATAGCTTCTCTTTTGGTTGCTCGAACGTGCATCCAGCTTGGCCAGTTTGTTTTAACAGATAGCTTAACTCTGAATCCTCCTTCTCCTCCTCCTCGTCCTCCTCTTCCTCCTCTTTCTCCTCCTCCTTCTCTTCCTGCTTTCCCTCACATAGCCTATACACCTATCTCTTTCATTCTTTCTTTTTATCTATCTATCTTGCTTGTACTTTTTGCCTTTATAATATATGTATGTGTATACAGACTATCTCTATCTCACTCTCTCTCTCTCTCTCTCTCTTATTTTTTGTTGTATCTATCGATCTCCCACTTCTCGATCCATTAATACTCTATCTCTTTCTATCTCTATATCTATCTCTCTGTCGCACGTATAAATACCTACTTTTTTTTTCTTTCTCTTCTGTTTTAGTTACAGTGTCACATTAAATAAATACGAAATAAAGATATGCTCATAATCGAACCGAGTTAAACGAAAGGACTGTAAAGAAATTGACAAGACAGAGAAAGAGAGAAAGAGAGAGAGAGAAAGGATCGAAGACAAAGATCGGTTAACATCGGCTAAGATCGGTTCCTTTCGATAGTAAAATGTCGGACCTCGATACTCGATTACCGACTATCGATAAGTCATCGAACATCAATGAAATTCAAATCTTCTTTTCTTTTTTCTTTTGTTTATTTATTTGTTAATTAAATATATCGTTTCATCGTTCTGATATCTTTTGTATTTCTATATATTATTAATTTTTTTATAAATTAATAATATTTGTTAACTCTATATTATAATGAATAAAATTTTATGTGTGTGTGTGTGTGTGTGTATGTATGTATGCTGTGTGTATGCCCATGAGCAAATGCGTGTGCATATATATGTATATATATATATATATTCTGTATTCTCTTATACTTCTCTTGTTTTCTATTCTGATAACATAATATTTCGATAAGGATTAAAAAAATGAAATTGATTCAATAAATAACTAATTGTACATAAATACTTATCAATAGGTTTTTCCAAAAATTCTTTAGATGTCTATTAAACATGCTTACATATCTATTTAATAGGAATAATCCCAAGAATATTAAATCATTTTCATTTCCATATTTAAATTATTAAAATTATTTTTATACTGTATATATATATATATATATATATATATATATATATATATATATATACACACATGCAATCCAATAAATTTATATCTGTTCTTAATTGAAATAGTTGTATCTATTAAAATCTATAAAATGTCGTTTTTTCTTCTTTATTATCAGAGAATTTTAATGCAACCTTATTTAATAATAAAATAATCGATGATCTACATATATATATATGTGTGTGTGTGTATATGTATATGTTATGCGAAATAAATTATTGACGCGATAAATATTAGAAAAATCTTAATTAGAATGTTCATTAAAATCGTATAAATATAACTTACGCATCGTTCTCGTTACTTATCACAGAATTCTCCATGGTTCTTCGATTTTCAATTATATATTCTTTTTACTTATTTTGGAATAAAATCTAAAAACGAATAGTATTGTAGAAACGATGACTATTGAAACGATAATAGTGAACTAATTAATAAGAACAAAATCGACGAAAAATTATCGTTATCATTGATATTCCAAATAGATTCACAAATAGTTATCAAACAAAATAATCAGATATAATATCACGTTTCGATATAATTCGTGTAAACGAATGACGAATTCGTATCAGTTAGCACGATATTCAAATTTTGAAAACGTCGAATCAATTACGATCAACCATCAGGTTTCAATCGTTCTTCATTGTTCTAGATAAATAAATATACTTATAAAATATTATTTGCAAATGTTTTCAAGTATAACACTTTGAAAACGAATACCTCGTCGAATTGACCATTATCGATGATCGTGTAAACACGTTTCTTGATAATTTGAAGATAAATTTTATTTTTTTATCTACAAATAAAAGAAAATGTAATTGGCTGGCCAAGTAAGATTTAAAACTTGTGCTTAAAACAAAACAAAGAAAAAAAGACGAAAGAAACATGCTTTTGTCTATAGAAAATCGTATAAAAATTGCATAAAATTTTTCCATGATATAATGTAGACATAATGTTACTTAATAAATATATTCCAGCCTTTGTATGTTGTTAATTTTTCATATCACTTCGTTTGTTCTGTTTAATTAAATTCTGCTTAATCCGATAGAAATTAATCGTAGAAAATAATTGTATACCCATCATAAAAAATCCTACGAAACGTATTTTACAAACGATACAAGTTTATTGTTTAGACTATAATATATATATATATATATATTGGTAATAAAAAATCACAATATTCTTCGGACAACACCTGGACTATTTTTCATGTCCATATTTAGCTACAATACTGAAAAATGAAAATTCATTTTCGTTTCATATATCGTTGATCATCCTTTTGCACTAATCGTGCAAAACGAAAATCTTATATTTTTGTTGTTTAGAAAAGTTCGATCATTTGTTATATCACATTAACATAAGTAAGATAATGCCAAATAATTCATCTTCGATAATCTATTAAGCATTATCATTCTTTGCGACAAAGAATCATCGTGGATCATGGTGAATATTAATCACAGAAGATAAGACGAATTTCTTTTTTCTTTCTTTCTTTTTTCTTTTTTTTTTTTTTTTTGTTTTTTTAAATGGCACGATCGATTGTGTTTTGATAATTGTAGACTTATTGAGAAAGTGGGTAATAGTTCTATTTCTTCTTTGTTTGTTTGTTTGTTTGTTTGTTTTTTCTTTTTTTTTTTTTTTTTTTTTTGGAATCATCAAAAAAGTTATAAACTAAATCATTAGCTCTATTTAATTTCAATTTAACTTCACAATTCTTCGTGCTTCGTATGATCTTCATTAGATTCTGAAATAAGTAAATAAATAAATAAATATAAAGTAACAATATCGATTCTATATTATTTTTATGTTATTACGTTATTACACATACCGTTATCTTCCTTTTCCATTTGCCTATTTTCATTTTCAATTTTTTGTTGCAGTGCTTTTATCTCTTCGTCATATCCTATCCATTCAGGTAAAATACGCATCGCGGCTTGCAACTTTGCTTCTTTAGTCATTGGATTGTTACACTGAAATGCGAAATTTAATTATTATTAAAAATTCTATTAATAAACTGCTATTAATTGAGCCGGTTATTATTATGACAGTGATCTAACTCATATATATTTTTTTCCTTTGAAACGTTTGAACGCATTTGGTTTTGAATTATTTAAAAATTATTTTTCCATTAATGACAAAGAGGGAAATAAAAGAAACTGAATATATTTATTTAATGCTTAAAAAATAATTCTTTCAAATGACTTAGATCATTTGCATAATCATCGGTTCAATCGTAGATGATCTCACGAATACAAACCAAATCAATAGTCTTGGCATATTTCTTAGACGAATCGTCACACCATGTTTCACACCATAACCATTCTTGTGGTAATGTTTTTATTGCTACTTGATGGATCATGTTATTAGGAAGATCCTAAAGTAATAATTTATTATTAAAAAGAAAAAAAAAAAAAAAAGAAAAAAAAAGAAAAGAAAGAAAAATATATTCCTATAAAATTAATTAGTGATAATATACATATAATATTTTGTATACCTGATCTAGATTGGATAAACTATTTGGATCCTGACTTAAAGCTTGATATTGTCCTCTTAATCGATCCCCTGCAGCAATACGACGAAATCTTTTTAAATCTACTACGTAAAGAGCGCTAATATGATAAGAACGGCCTTGCAAATGATTTCTCCAATATCCTTGTTTCCAAAATCTAAAACCATCCATCTCTCTTCTGCTATCACAAAATGGTGTGTAAGCGTAAGGTGCACCGCCAAGATCTAAAGATGCTAATTCTTTCAGATCAGCTCTTACGACCTAAAAAAAAAAAAAAAAAGAAAAGAAATGAAAAGAAAATGTAATTTCATCATAAGAAAAAGAAAATAATTTAGATAGCATATTGGGAAAAAAAAAAAAAAAAAAAAAAGGAATTAAATTTTCATTCGTACTTGATCAGCATCGACAAATATAATTTTTTTAACATTCAATGGGAATAACACATCCAAGAATAATATTTTATATCCCCAAATTGTTCGTTGTTTCTCAGTTTGTTGATGTAACCAACGTGGCCATTTATATTGAACTAATTCATATTCAAAACCATACTCTTTTGCCATGTGCGGCAAGAAGTCCTATTTGAAATATCATCAATCAGATAAATGAAGAAAATTGATAATGTAAATGTTTTTGCATCTTACTCACTTTCACTGTAGGTGATAAATAATTTTTTAAAAACCAAAATTTCACTGGAGTCTTCGTATGTTTGATAATACTTAACATCATAATCTTTAAAAATCTTTCATAGAGATGACCAGAGGCAAGAGAGAATATATTTAATTTTTCATCCTGATCTTCACTTTCATCTCCTGTAGCGAATGTCCTAATATAAAAAAAGAAATGAAATGTCGACGAAAGTATGGGAAAAAAAGGAAACTTTATATTTTGAATTATTTATAAAAAGGGATGATAAAGAATGTTGAAGATATTTTTTTTTTATATATCTATCTATATATATATATATATATGTATGTATATATATATATATATATATATATCTTTACATTAAAATTTATATTTATCTACATAGTAATGAAGAGCTTACCAAAATTTCGAAAAGCTAAAAAAGGAGAGAATAAATAAAAATTAAAGTTCAAAGATAATAGAATAACATTGTGTTCCTATTGATATTAATTAACAGTAGATATGTGAATTTTTATGATAATGACATTAAACATTATTTATAATTTCTACATACCTAGAAATAGAATTCCACAAGCCAGAATTCTTTTCATCATCCGAAAGTAAATCCATATTAGCTTTGTCCGGTTTCTTTGAAACTTTAACTTTCAGAACGTGGCTTTTTAAGGAACTTATTAAAACTTTTACATTATTGCCATCTTGAATAACATCCTGTCCATCAACAGTAGTAATATCATATATCTCTGCTGAACGTCCATGTCGTAATCGTAAATGCCATTCTCCAGGATTAGCTTTAAGCTGGAAATATCCTAAATTTGCCATAACTATAGTATCAACCATCACTGGTTGTTTCTCCGTTCCTAATGTAATTTGTAAGCCTCTTGGTGGATTTCCCATTATTGCTTCGAAGCAATGACCTTCCAATAATAGATGTTCTAATTCGAATTCACTAAAGTATAATAATAATAATAATAATAATAATAATAATAATAATAAATTATTTTATAGTATATTTATAGAAAAAAGTATGAATGTATAAATATTATTTATTTATTACCTATGAACACCTATCGCAACATTGTCTAATTTAATATTATCTAAATCGTAGACACTTCGTACTACTTCCACGAGCCAATTTTCTGGTGCATGAATATATTGTGTCAATAAGGATGATGTAGGAAGTTTAGTAAATTTAGCTATAGCACCATTAAACTTCCCATCTGCGGTAAATTGTGGTTCGGGATCGAGAACGAAACGATAGAAACTGAAATAAAACATATAAACGTAAGTATATAAAAGAGATTAAAAATAATATACAATTAACATACCTTTTCAATGGCATATCGCTATTTTTATCTAAACAATTGAGGAATACTTTAATGTGGCAGTTCAAAGTCTGTTGTAATGTATTCAAAATTGGACCTAATTTTTGAGCACCTCGTGATACAGGATCGACAATTGCAATTAAATCGAACGTTACTTCATCGGGATTAACAGGTGGAAGTTTGATAACGCTGAAAAATGAATAGGTGTACGTAATTATTTAAGAAAAAAATTAATTAAAATATTTATCATCAATTACCTGTGCTCATCCCCATGAAAAGGTACATCAAATCGATTTCGTGTTTGTGGTCGTGGTACCAAGAGCGAAGTGATTTTCATTATCATGTCATCCGTAATATCAGTTTTTTCTATGTTTAAAAACAGTAAAAGTAATTTTCTATTTCAATGGCCGTATGAAATAATAATAAAAATATTTCTTTTATAGATATTAACAATATTCTTATACCATAATCATCATCATCCTCGGACTGAGATTTAATTAAATTTTTAAATAGTTTATCTCCATATGTACTGTGACTAAATCGTTCCAAAAGTGAAAAATCATCATTAGTAAATTCTTCGTTATTGTCTAACGGGCCAATTATCCGTCCATTACATGAGACAGTCGTGGCACCTTTTTCTAATCCTAAAACTTGTTTAGCATAATATGCATGGAATGCTAATAATTCGTCTTGATCTTTCAAATGTTCTTCAATCGATTCATACTGCAATATTACGAAATTCATTTATCAATGATATGTATATCTTTGTTAAAAAAAGAAAAAAATATATATATATATATATATAAACATATATTATTTTTTATAAAATAAAGAATAACAAGACCAACCTCTGTAAATGGAACATTTTTGACTATCTTGTGCATTATATTTAAAGCCTTGTCTATAGGCAATGAATTTAAAGCAGCAAGAGCAACTCTGTTTAAATCGTGTTCAAGATTTATATCATCTGCTGGATTAATGATTAAACTGATTCTTGCATCTGCGTTTGATTCCTATAAAAGATACAATTTAATTAGATATGATATTTATTATTTTGAATAAATTTCATCATGAATATCAGATGAATTATTGTAAAGTATTTACATACTATATATACAAGAGCTTCCTCTAGTATTTTCCTGGATGACTCTAATCTTAAATCTGTTACAATCCAGAATGAATATAAATGATGCAAACTACTGCGACGAGATATAAATAAATATTTCATATTTTTCATGAGCCAAGATGATGCATCTTGCGGGCTCCATTTAGTAAAATCTTTATCCTCAGGAATTGTTCCAATTAAATTCAACCATGCATGTTTATCTACTTTCAAGATGCGTTCATTTAATCTGTAAAAATATAGAGTATAGTTTTATTTAATGCCAAAGAAAATCTTAATTATGTTATGTTACCGTGGCATAACATTTGGCTGATTCATTATGAAGTCAACGACATCATCTCCTTCAGTAACTTCACCACGATAAACTGCTTTCTGTAGAGCAGGTGTTTGTGACACGATTGTAGCTAATACCGTTTCTTCAAATGATTCAGCGTTTAAACGAGCAGGTGATAATGGTACACCATTGAGTAATGCTTGTGGGAATTTCTTGAATCCAGATCGTTTTACAAAATCGCTAGCCAAATGACGACCAACGTCATATTCTGATTCTTCGCCAAGAATATAATTTATATTGGCAGAAGAATCTCTTGCTCTTATAGCTTGTTTTATATCGTCCACAGTTATAGTATTAGATCCGATATAAATTCCTAACTGAAACAAATTCATTCGCGTTACTTCGTCCTCAATAAAATCTAATTACAATGAATGAATTAATTACAAAAGATTTTACCAGAAACTGCATTGCTTCTTTAGCACCTTTGCTTTCTATAAAGTAATGAAACGCATTATTCACTGCAACACTGGGATCTGATAAGCCAGTGACTAAAGTATTATAATTAGTTATAAAAACAAATCCTACTCTTAAAGGAGCAACATACGAATATAAAGACAATGCTAATGAAACTGAGGCCATTGAATCTTCGTTCAAAGGATCGATGATTAATACCTTAAAAGTAAAATAATTCGTTATTTGTTAGATTACAAATTTCTTAATTACAAGATTAAAATCACTCACCAAATTATATAAATTTCGTCTTATATTTCGGAGCATTCCTGGAAATGTTGGTCTTAATAATTCAGTTAAGGCACGTGACCATCTGCTGTAACGAGAATCATTTTCAATATCGTTTATCCAAATTATAGCAGAGTCTCTAATGTCCATTGCAAATTCTTGATTATCTGCATTACTTGACAAATCAAGAGCTAAAAGTTTTCCCATTTTTTTACTGCTAAATCCTATAAAAAAAAAAAAAAGAAAATATAATTGCTCAGTAAATTTATAAAATCATATACAAAATGTTAGGTCATCTATGTATACGTATTTTACCAATTTTATGGAGTGCCTCCATTACTCGCAATTCGCCTCTCAAAGCCTCTAAAAGCATAAGGACATCCATAGCTTCTAAATCAAAGAATAAACCATTGATAAAAAGTGCAGTATCGGTTGGTTGTATACTCAAACTTCCAGAAAATAATTCTTGATTGAGCTTCATCTCCTTTTTCATTTCATTGTTTACTTTTGTTCTTATTAATGATTTGGCCTAAGATACATACTATGAGATACATAATATCAAAGGCAATTATCGCTAATAAAATATTAAATCTTACCTGCATTGGAAAATTCTGAGCAATATCTGTTAAAACATTAAGAGCTTCATCCATAGGAGATTTCATTATTCTTTCAGCTGCTTGATGACTTAATTCCTGAAATTGCCATACTTTTAATGCTCCAATTTCATGACTAGTTTCAAGCAAATGTGTTTGTAGTTCTTCTAGTTCAGCATGCTTGTCTGGATACAATGTTCTAAAAGACGTATATGATTAATATTACGCTAGATTTATATAATATATATTTTATCATATATCAATAAATAATATATACTTCAAAGTCATAAAGTTGATTCCATCTATTTCTTCAATTCCATCATTGTTTGTTTCAGATCTCTTTCCAGTGTTATCCTTAATATCTGAATCATCTGTAGCTTTGTATTCAGTCGATTTCATTTGTAATTCTACGCCATAACCAGATAACCGCAATTTCCTGTCTGGTCTATCCTACAATTAGAAAACATGTGATAAAAATATTACAAAGTTTGTTACAAGTTGTTTTATTAACATTTTGTTTTACCTTTAAATAATAACGTAATATGTAATTAATTCCTTTTGTATCTGCTATATTTTTCAATTTCATATATAAGTCGATGAACATAGGAGAACCAATTTGACCATACATTATCATAACTTTATCAGTCTTTTGAGATCCCAGATAATAATGATCTATACTGTAGGTATCTCTCTTAGTCCATTCATCCTAAAATATTAAAATAAAAAGAGAAACATAAAATAAAATTATCAAAGGGATCAAAGCCAATGGAACTCCAATCAAACTGTTTTAATTACCTCTGTGATTAACTGATCTATTTCTTCAATGGAACAAGTAAATTTTCCACCAATATCTACTACATTGTAACATTCTAAAGTAGAAACATTTTTGTTTTCTGCCATTTGCGAAAACATTTCAACGCGAGTAGAATAAATACGCAAGGACAATCCTAATTTAAGAACTGCAATTTCTGCCGGAGATAAATACTTTCCAACTAACTTTAAAATTAATTCGTAATAATCTTTTTCCGTGCCTACAAAATATATCCTATATTAGAATAATATGATTAATTTTAACGCAAATTAATTCTATTCAAATCAATTACCATTTTTTACAGACTCAACATTATCAGAATATGCTTCTATAAATTTCCAAAAATAATTAGGATTTTCGTCGCTAAGATATTCAGCTGCTTCGAGAACTAATGGAGTTTCCTTCCATTTTGCATCAATCAACGTTGTTACATATTTGTTAATCTTTTTATCGGCTTTTAATCCTCTTGAGCATAAAAGTAATGAATAAAAAAATACTAATATCCACATCTAAAACATACATAATAATAATAATACCACTTATACGTATACTTCAATATTATTGTAACAATTATTTAAATAATTATAAAGAAATTCGTACGTTAGAAACACATCAAACGATGTATAGGTTAAGACCTTTACGAAAAACACTGATATTAATAAATAGATAACCAATAATTGTATAACCTATCAACTTTCTTTATAGAAATATTATATTTTAAGGGGAAAGGAAATATTTTAACGAAAATCACGTAAATTACAAAATAAATGAAAATTTCTTGTTTAAAAATTGACACCGACAAAGTACACAACGCACTTAAATATATATCACGAGAATAACCATTTCCGAGATATTATAATATAAATAATTTTGTAATACATTACGTACCGTTAAAAGTTGATTAAAAATCGTCTTAATTATCGAGAACACATTTATGATAATAACCAATCCACGTATTGCACGTGTCACTTCAGAATACACAGAGATCCTACAAAAGTTATACGAACATACATGTAAAATACATATATACACGTTCGTACAATGTATGCATCGTTATTAAATAATAATATTTAATACAATAATGACTAATTACTACAATAAAAATATTTAATTATCAATCGTAATTAACAATTTAATAATTAGTAAAATCAAAATGATTCTACGGAATAATTCGTCAATGATCTTGGCGTGTTTACGGAATAGTTAGTCAATGTTTTCTATCATTGACGAATTATATCATAGACGTTCTAAATCATTGATGAATTATTTCGTAGACATATTAAATCGTTGACGAATTTCTCCGTAGACATATTAAATCATTGACAAGTTTCGTTTTGTATCGAAAATATTACGTTCGTTATAAAACAGTATCATTGACGAATTGCACCGTAGTATCATGTACATTTCGTTTCACGTGTTTTATCGAACTAATATATAAAGCTGGAGCTTTTCAATTATTATACAATGAATTATATTTGAGTAAATTCGTAAATGTTTTTATCAAGCAACAATTGGAAGAATTTTTATCATTGTTGTATCAAAAGAACATGTCATTTTTGAAACAATAATCAATGTGCAATGTACATAACCTATAATAAAATTATTTTTCAATATTATAAAAAAAGTAATATGTAATTAGTGTTTTTGATTAAGATCTTACGAATAATTATATAAAAATGACGATTGTCGATTATATACATACTCTGTCAGAGAATCCTTACTTTGGTGCGGGATTTGGTCTTTTTGGCGTAGGAGCTGGTGCTGCTATATTAAGAAAAGGAATGCAAGCAGGCATGATATTCTTTAGGTAATATTTCAATGCAAATTAATTTGTATATATTATCTTTTTTTTTTTTTTTACATGATACTTAAGTAATCTTATATGATAAAGGCGACATTATATGATTACTTTGGAAGTTCCATGTCGAGACAAAAGTTATCAATGGCTTTTGCAATGGATCACACATAAAGGTGCTAGAAAGACGCAACATTTGTCTGTCGAGACAAGTTTCGAACAAAAAGAAAC
Organism: Vespula pensylvanica; assembly: GCF_014466175.1. Taxonomy (NCBI): domain Eukaryota; kingdom Metazoa; phylum Arthropoda; class Insecta; order Hymenoptera; family Vespidae; genus Vespula; species Vespula pensylvanica. The sequence goes on along the minus strand of NC_057702.1, from coordinate 2,898,445 downwards.
GGGTCAAATAAAAACCAAATATGAATTTATACCTAGTATTGGAACACACTTTTTTAAGTAAGTAATTTCATTCGCAATAGCTCATTATTTTCATTAATAATTAATCATGAAATATATTAACGAATAATTATTAACTCAAAGTTATCAAGGTAATTGGATAAGAGTTGAAAGGACAAGAGAGCAACAAACATTAGATTTGCACATGGGTGTTCCATGGGAAACGGTACAGCTTACAGCCTTTGGAAGAGACAAAAGCTTATACTTTAATATTCTTGAAGAAGGTTGAATTCCTACATATAATTATTAAATCTTTAAAGTAATAAGGATTTAGTATAAATTTCTTTTTCATAGCTAGACAAATGGCTTTAAAGGAGCACGAAGGAAAAACTATAATGTATGTAGCAATGGGCAGCGAATGGAGACAATTCGGGCATCCTAAAAAGAAAAGACCATTAAAATCTGTAGTTTTAGATGCTGGAGTATCCGAACGAATTCTAAACGATTGTAAAGATTTTATCGATACTCCTTCATGGTATAGCGATAGAGGTAAGAGTTTTATATTCTTTCTTGAAGAAAAAAATTCATCAATTTGTATATTCTTTTTTTTATATAGGAATACCTTATAGGAGAGGATATTTATTATATGGTCCACCAGGTTGTGGAAAATCATCTTTCATAACAGCATTAGCAGGAGAATTAGAACGTGGTATATGCGTTCTAAATTTGTCTGAACGTGGTTTAACGGATGATAGATTAAATCATTTATTAGCAGTTGCTCCACAACAAACAATTATTCTTCTTGAAGATATAGATGCTGCATTTGTTAGTAGAGAAGAATCTAAGGAAGGTAAAGTTGATGATATCATTACATTATTGTCCTATTATTAATTTAATATGACTTTGAATGTACTATAATACATGATATTATATTTTTGTATTGTAATTACAGTTAAAGCGGCATACGATGGTTTAAACAGAGTCACGTTTAGTGGTTTATTAAATTGTTTGGATGGTGTTGCATCTACAGAAGCAAGAATTTTATTTATGACAACCAACTATCTAGAACGTTTAGATCCTGCTCTCGTGAGACCTGGTAGAGTCGATGTAAAAGAATATATTGGTATGTATTCAAAGATGAATGTATATTGATACATAAATATTAAACTCAATAAAAGATATTAATATAAAATATATCACTAGGTTGGTGCAGTTGTACTCAAGTTGAACAAATGTTCTTAAGATTTTATAAGTCTCCTGACAATGTAACAAGAGATATGGCAAAACAATTTGCAAACGAAGTGATGGCTCAAAAGAAAAATGTTAGTCCTGCTCAAATCCAAGGATTTTTTATGTTTCATAAAAATGATCCAGAAAAGGTGATAAAAAATATTACAGGAATATGGGAAGTTTCGTAATAAGTTGAAAATTGAAAGTATTTCCTTTTTTTTTTTTCTCTCTCTCAAAACTCTGCAGGAACACCGTAATATTATACTTTAACTGTATTATAATTTGGAATATGAGATATACTTTATTCATGTATAGGTAATCTGTGAAAAAATATAAACTGTAATTAGATGAGATATACAGAGTTTTTTTATTAATTTTATAGTAGTGGTAAATTATGCAATTTTTGTATGCATTCTCAAAACTACTATGCATGTAACAAAATACAATATGATATATTTATTTGTCAGATTGTATGTGATACTTGAGCACACATTACCATTCTTGCATACTTATACGGTATACTACTGTACACTTCTTTTTTTTTTTTTTTTTTTTTAAAGATCCTAATCAAATGCAAGAAACACTGGATTTGATATAATGTAATATAAACATGCAAATACTTATTTCTCTTTTACATAATTACATATATTAACTTGTATATCAGTATTATATATGGACGTTCTTTAAGAATACTGTTTTATTTATGATAAATACATAATTTATATCTATCAAGAAATAAAAATAATTATAGAATTCCTATAATCGATATAAAATAATTTAATTTGAGTTTCAATAATATTGAACACATACAGTATTAAAATTTTAATGCTTTTTCTCTAATACTTTTTACCAGATTGTACTCTATTTTTGATACAAATTTCTACCCATTTGTAACATTTTTAAAATATCATATTGCTTTATTTATTATTTATAGTTAAGATGTAAAAAAACTAATGTATGTATTATTTTACTATACCACAATTATGATCAATATCTCGGAGGAACAACTAGTTAGTAAATTATTTTATTATTTTCCCTTAATTATGCAATACAAGTTCCTAAAATAAATATTCCTCTTACATCATTTAAATAGATATTTATATATACAGAATAAAAAAATGATTTATACATCATTTAATTTAATTGATTACGACAACTCGCTATTAGGAGAAATATTTAAAAGATTTTGCAATGCATTTGGTATATTATATTACATCTACTCACGTATGCCATTTTTTTTTAATGACACGTACAAATTTACATTACTACAAAGTATTTACAGTAACATCTGATTTTAACGATGTTATTTATCGTTGAAAATTTATGGAATACATAACAGTTATATGCAAATAGTTCGTAAATTTTCAAAAAGTGCAAAGTTACGTAAGTTCCTTTGAAACTTTTATTTTAAGCGTCTTACGTTTCTCAATTTTTTTTTTTTTCTTTCTTTCTTTTTTTTCCTATTAAATGAAAGGCAGTAACTACAACAAATAATGATATATATGAACATAAGATTAGTGAGATCTAATCGGAAGATTCATTATACATAGATAACTAAATTTGTATTCTATAAAAAAAGAATAAAGAGATGTTGTAAATATTTAATAAACTTATAGTAAAAGATATTACCTCTTAAAAACTCCAAATGTATGGTTCATAATTTAAGGGATCGGGTTGTTCCATATGACCTGTGTGATTATTGTTTGCCACCAAACATGATGCATAAACTACACCAGAATTACCTTGAGTAGATACAGGTGGAACTATAGAAGGAGCTAATCTACAATCGGGTCTTTGTTGCATAATAGGACCCATTGGTTGCATTGATTGCGGTCCTGGAGGTGGACCTGGAGGCGGTGGTGGTTGTGGTTGAGGAATTGATGGTGGAGGTGCAGAAATATTATGAACAGGCTGCAATATGTTACTATTTCCAACATAATTTGGCACTGAAACAATTCCGTTGATTAATTATATATTCGATGATCAATTATAAAATCTACTTGATCTCTTTGTTTAATTTCACTCACTTGTTGCCGGATTATGGAAAGGTATAGGAGCTTGTTCAGGAACCATATTTGCTGGTGGTGGTACAACTTTTAAAGGAGAAGAGTCAATTTTCTTTTTTCTAGATATTCGCTTTTGTATATTATTTGTTGAATGATCTCTCTTTTTATTATCGCTTGATTTCCTTTTCTTATCACCAGAAGTTTTTAGTTTATTAAGACGATTACCACTAGGCTGCCAAAGATGAACCGTATGAACTGCATTTCCTTCTCTAAAATATTACGAAATATTTGTTTATTCTTAAGTATCGCTTATATTAAAAAAGCTTTTAGTATCATTAATATTATTAATATTAATGCTGTGTATAAGTACCCTTGTTTTTTCCCAAGTTTCCAACTATGTATTCCTGCTTTATGAAGACGTTCCCTAATCGTATCTACGCTACATTTCAATCCTAAAGCAGGAGCAACATATTTTGCTGCAGTCAATGGATGTTGAGTAGCCATAGCGACAATAGCTTCGTCTTGTTCCTTAGTTGTAATTCGACGACGACCCTTTCTTTCTTTTGTTTGTACATTTCCTTCTTTATGCCAACGTTCTAACCATCTTTTAACAGTACGTTCCTATTTCAATATATATATATATATATATATATATATATATATATTATTATTATTATTATTAAAAAATCTTTAAGAGAGATATACCAAAGTTTTGTGAAATGAATATAAAATATATATTTGAACCTACCGATCTATCAATTGCTAATGCAATAGATAATGTAGATAATCCTGCTTCTGACATACCAATCATACGATTTCTAATTTCTACACTAGTTTCTAGTGTTCCCTTTGCTTTACCACCTTTCTTTTTTTTCTTTTGTCTTTCTGAATGTTCACTTTCTGCCTTTGGTGTAACGTCAACTTTCACAGTATCTGCATTTGATAGTTGATTACTTTCAAGAGAACTACATGAATTTGAACTATCTGAAGCAATATTAGTGTTATTCACAGGATTAGATAATTTTGATTGTAAGCTTTGTTCTTGCTGTTGCTGGACTTGATGATCAACTTGAATTTGTGCTTGCTGAGAGTCAAATTTAGAATGATGAATACTCGTTTCTTCCTGCAATCTTTGCTGAGTTTGTTGTTGTATTTGTTGTTGTTGTTGTTGCACTTGTTGCATATGATGTTGCTCTCCTTGACTATGAAGTTCTTGAAGTTGATGTAGAGGTGCCATTGACTTATGAGTAACTGTGGTTGGTTGACCCTTATATAAGTAATAAAAACAATGTTTTATCAACAATGAAATATACTGAAAAATAATATAGAAATTTGAATAATTACACAGATAAAGAATTCGTACTTGTGGATAATGATGACTGCCTTGTACAAGATCAAGAGGCCAATTATTTTGCGCGATATTCATGCTGGGATGTTGATACATAGGTTGAGGCTGCTGATTCATAGTTAATCCATTGTTGAATTCTGTTTGATTGTCGGGCAAAGTTTGCGTCGCATTCTGTATTTCGTTAGTTTGTTCTTGGGGAATATTTTGTTGTGCAAATCCAAATTCTTGTTGTTCGTTAGATTGTTTTAAATTTTCTATGGGTGCACCATCGCCGACATATATATCTCTGGCTCTTACTTTGCGCGGAGGGTTTTTCTTTTTTGGAGTACCTTTATCATTCTTGATGGAATCTTTATTCAATTTTTTTTTTCCTAATTGAGTACCGGTAGGTCTCCAAACCGCTTGTTGAATAGCTGCGCCATCCGTATCGTTACTAAAAAAACGAATTTATATAAAGAGAAAATACAACAAGATAAAGAAATCAATCGAATTGACAAATATTAGGATATAGGGACCAACCCAAGTGGAATCCTTTGCATATACTTTCTGGATGGAGTCCAACTATGAATTCCTGCTTTATGTAATCTCTCTCTTACGGTATCAACAGAACAAGTAAGCCCTAAAGCAGGAAGTACAGCTTTCGCAGCTGTTAAAGGTGTTTGTGTTGCAAGCCTGATTATCGCTTCATCTTGTTCGGCTGTTGTAGCTCTTTTACGACCACAACGTTCTCTAGTTTCCACGTTACCTTCTTTATCGAATCGATTGAGCCATCTTTTAACCGTGCGTTGCTGGATAAACGTAACAAATCATCATAAAGTTTTAATAAAGCATGCATTATTTTATAATTAACAAACGGAACAATAATCATTTATATATTATTTTAAAAGAAAAATATACCGAACAATTAACTGCAGCTGCAATTTCACGAAGTCCCAAACCAGCCTCGTACATTCCAACCATTCGATTTCTTAATTCCGGTGTGGTTTCATGTACACCTCTTGTCTTTCCCATTGTTATTATTTTAACTTATTTACGATCGTGTAAAGGAGAAAAAAGAATTCAAATTTTACGCGACAAGTGACGTATAAAAGTAGGAGAACCATGTGACAAATGGCTGTGCATCACCATCAAGTTTTTACAAATTTTATTCGTCCAAGAAGGACGACGGAGATAATAAACTGTGTCGTGTTTTTTCATGAAATTCGAATCCGAATAAGATAATCGAAACGTCATTGTCACTTTAATGCAATTCGACCGCTCCAAAAATATTTCTTCTTCTTCGTTTTCGTCATCGTGCTCTTCGTCGACTTTCGACGAAACCTTGACGTCTTTTAGAGGCACGAAAAATAAAATGAAACCAGAGAAAGGAAAGGACAAAAAGAAAACAAAACAAAACAAAAGGAAAATAATGATTTTTTTACCTCACGTCAATCTCGTCGACATTTAACGCGCACTAAAAAAGACGAGCCTTACGACGAGTAAATCCTTTCGATGTTTAACATTTAGCCGGTTAAAGTACATACGTGTGTACGTTTCGCTTTTTCTCTCTCTCTCTCTCTCTCTCTCTCTCTCTCTCTCTCTCTCTCTCTCTCTCTCTCTATTTATTTTTATTTTTTCGATGAAACGCATCCGCACGGAGAAAACGCCGCGGTCAATACAACTTCGGTTGTACAGTCCCAGTGGAGATTCTTTTGTCATGATACGATCTAACCTCCGATCGTTCGAATTTCACGAGATCGTACATTCGCGCGTTTTATTATTCCTACACGAACGAAATAAATATCTTTAAAAAATCACGATCACGCGAAGAAAAAATATTTTCTTCTTGAATCGCTCATTCTTTTACGAATCCGAAAAATCCTGGTGCTATTCGGTAAGTTGTCAATTAAAGTTCGTTCGGTTGACTGTACGACGACATCGACCGTACAGTCCAACGAGAATATATTGTCCATACAATCGAGATCTATTTTCAAATTTTCCAATTGTTTTTCTTCGCTCTTTTTTCTTTTATTTCATCGTACGAGCGCGATAAAACGAACGTTTCTTCGAACGTGCAATAAAGAACGATATCATTCTTTTTCCTAGTTTTCCTTTTTCTCTTTATCTTCGGACTTTAAACTGAACCTTTTTGCATAAATATATCATCGACAAGATTTCTAAAAGAAAAATGATGTTGGAACGAGAACGACAATAGCAATTCGGTCGGAGACTGTACCTGTGTTTGACGGTAAAAGTACAGTCGACGATAATGTTGCCGTTCGATTATGTGAGTAGTTTGTAAAGTACGATCGTGATCAGAATGATAATGTTACGAGAAAGGAAGAAGAAAAAAAGAAAATCCATTTCTAATACGATAAATCATTTCTTTTTTTTTTTTTTTCTTCGATCTATCTATAAACCGATCGTCGAAATATGGTTATATCAAAAATTGGTCAATAATTTTACTGGCGACTGTACACACGAAGTTATTCAAGGTTGGCTCGGCTATGCTCGTCTACCTTCGCCGGAATTCTATTGACTCGTAGTATATCGTCTTTACATTACTTAAACAAAAAAAAAAAAAAAAAAAGAAACAATTTTCTGACATCTTCGTAATAACGTTAAAATATAACGAACAAAATGAATCGTTCGTTGAATATTAATTTAATTGAGAGTATCGCTATTTTCTTTTCTTTTTTTTTTTTTTTTTTTTTTTTCAAGTAAAAATGTTATCTAGATAGAAATTTATATTTTTTTCGATTTAAATCGATAATTATCGAGATCGTTGGTCATTATAGATCGATTCGTTCGTCTATTGCGCGATTGAGTTTCGAGATTTTGTAAGTGTAAAAAAAACAGAAAAAAAAGGAAGGAAGTAAAAGAAAAAAGAAAGAAGAAAGAAAAAAGAAAAGAAGAAAATGGGGACAAGATACTTATTCGAGTGTCGAGCTTAGTCGAATAAGAGGAGTATCAACGTTAGGGATCGTAAACTGGTAACATCCGCCGATCAAATGTAACTATGCATCACAGGCACAACTGGCCTAGAATCGAAAGAGACCGCGTTACGAATCTGTCCTACAAAAATAATTTCTCATATCGTTATAAACGTTTTTCTAACACATACCTAACCTATATATGGATGCATAGACTGACGTTAAACTATGTCTATATATATATATATATATATATATATATATATGTAAATATATGTTCGCCGTTCAAGCAACGAGCTCTGAAAAGTAGTCACATGCCATTTTATTCGGACTTAAGTAGTAACAACCTATTCTATATACGCATATATCATCCGACAATCTTTCAAAAGGATTACAAAAAGATTAATTTTTCTTTTTTCTTTTAGAAACCAGAACAGACGACGATCGATTATTTCGTTCGATTGAAACAAAAAAAAAAAAAAAAAAAAAAAAAGAATATGGAGGAAGGAGAAGGGTAGAGGGATGGAGATCGATAAATCGAAACGTACACGATCGAATATCGATTTTCGATTTTTAAAATCATCGATAGAGTTCTTTCTAATGGATGTTTAAGTTTCCAAGGATGTTAATACCTTGAAGCGGGAAATTTAAAAAAGTGCGGGCTTCTTTTGTTTGTTTTTTATTTGTTTCAAGTGGTCCAAATACTATACACGAACGTAGCAGCATCCTCCATCTGGCGTTTCCTCTATGCGTCTACGGAGGTACCTCCCTCGGCCTTCGAACCGGGATACCACTAGCTCACCACACCTCACCACACCTCACCTCACCTCACCTCACCTCACCCGATGTGCTCTTATCACGCCTATCATCAGTTCCACCCTCGCGCTTGGCGGTCGTGTCAGCAGCCAACAAAACGTTAGCCAGTATTACGCACGAGAACGCACGTTCGTTGTGTTCTTAGGCGGGTTAAGAAAAAAAAAAAAAAAAAAGAAAAGAAAAGAAAAGAAAAAAAAAAAGAGAGAAAGAGAGATAGAGAGAAATATAGTGAAGAAGTAGTAGTTTCAAGAGAGAGAGAGAGAGAAAAAAAGAGTATTCATTGTTATCAGCTTTTGTTTTAATCAAAATCAATTCGAACGGGTAACCATCGCAGTTTGTTAAATTCTCCTCGATCGCGACCGACTCTAAAGCTTAAAATCGATCCTTCGAAAAGGATACAAAGAGAAAAAGAAAAGAAAGGGGAAAGGAAAGAAAATAGAAAGGAAATAATAAAAGGAGACGCGTTATTATCGTAAACAAGGATGAAACTCATCGTCGTTTTGTTCGTTTGTCTCTTCGAGACAACTCTCGTTCATTGCGGGGTAGGTCAGGATTAAAATATGTATTTTCTATTTCGTAGGATTGATAAAAAATAGAAAATATATATTTTTATCGTAATATATTTATATATGTATATATATATATATATACATATAAAGTAATAATTGAATAATTGGAATTCAATAATTGTCCGACTTATTATTTTTTCTTAAAATCGATCGTATACTTCTTTTTGTTTACGACTATCTTCCATTTCTTTTTATCAATTTCTTCTTACTTAACAAATTTCAATAGTACCGTATTATCGCGTCGTTGTTTGACAAAATTTAAATTGAAGTTCCTTTTGATTTCTTTAGAAACGACCGAGTTTCGTTTCCGACGAAATGATCGCTACTGCGGTTAGCGTTGTGAATGCTTGTCAAACACAGACAGGAGTGGCTACAGGTATGATACAACAATTTTTTCTTTTCAATTATTTTTATTTAAATTAATTAAACACACACACACACACACACACACACACACACACATACACACAGACACATGCAGATACATATGTATGTGTATGAGTAAACTTATTGATTTACTATTTGGTATTGTTATAATTTTTTCAGCCGACATCGAAGCGGTGAGAAATGATAAGTGGCCGGAGACGCCTGAATTAAAGGTGAATGTCCAAAGAAAGTATTACACTTTAGAATCATGATTATAAGAGAGAGAGAGAGAGAGAGAGAGAGAGAGAGAGAGAGAGAGAGAGAGAGAGAGAGAAACTAATTGAATTGTTCAAAGTTGCGCCGAGATAATTCTGTTTATATGTCGGTTGCAGTGTTACATGTATTGCCTTTGGGAACAATTTGGTCTAATCGACGATAAAGGGGAATTAAATTTGAATGGTATGCTAACTTTTTTCCAAAGAATCCCAGCTTATAGAGCAGAAGTTTTAAAAGGCATTAGCGATTGCAAGCTGATTGGTAAATACCTGGGTACATAAATTTCTTTCTTATTTTTTGAATTCTCTTGTTTATTTTTATTTATTTATATTTTTTTTTTTTTTTGTTATTGTATTTTCGAGAGATCGTTCAATGCGTAGTCGAGAGATTAAGTTTAACAATATTGAAACCTTTTTATTTTCTATATTATGATTTTTAATAGGTTCATAGTTGTTTGTTCGTATTTGTTTTCTTTCGATTACATATAATCGATCTCTAATTCGTCAAAGTTGATATTGTCGATCGATAATAATTGTTTTTTGTATTCTTTCTTAGCTCAGGGTGATAAGTGTCAATATGCGTACGAATTCAATATGTGTTACGCTAAAATATCACCAAGAGTAAGTATTTTATTAAATTATAATACGTAATTAATTAAACGGGAGGGTCGTTTGAAAAATTGGTAACTTTTTTTCTAAATCTACGTTACCTTTTATAACGTTTGAATTTCATTCTTGAGGTGAAGAATTAAAAAAAAAAAAGAAAAAAAAAATGGAAGAAAACGAAATTGACGAAAAAGTCGCGAATTTTTCGAACGATCGTAAATAAGTATATATATATATATATATATATATATATATCAAATCTTCATTTAATTATTTCATTAAATATCTTATGTTTTCAGACCTATTATCTATTCTAATGAATTTTCATCAATTGAAGTGCATGATGACCAAAGATATATATACACATACATACATATATATATATATATATATATATATATATATATATATAAAATGAAAATATTAAAGAAACGATATCGCCGAATGTGTTGAGATTTATACAATCAAGTGATTTTACATTCTCATATAACTGTCCTGTATACACCGTAAATTGTACTACTTTATAAAATGTCTTAAAAAAAAATAAATCCTCTCTAATAATTGCATCTCTTTGTAAGTTTTAATTTTCAACATATTATCAATATCATATATATATATATACATAAACATATATACGAAATTCGTTGATTTACTTGTATATAAATATGTATACATTATACATACATACATACATACATACATACATACATATATACATACATACATACATAGAAGAAGAAGAAGAAGTGATAGGCTTGATCAAGAAGAAAGAACGAGTTATTCTGTCATACAATCTCGAGGATCGAGCCGGATCATGATCATTAATAATAATCGATTTGATAAAGAAATCGTCACCTAGACCGGTCTCTTCAAATCGCGGTGTGTTGTAGTCAGCAATTGTCAACTGGACTCGCATACAAAGTAGAACACGGCCGGCACGTGTTGATAAATTGAAAATTCTCTTATAACGATCAAGTGATAAACGTGAGGTAATAGCAGCAATTCGTACGTATATATTTATATATATATATATATACATATATATATGTATGTATGTATGTATATATGTGATACGCATATGTGAAACATATATTCTATTATAAAAGAATATGAAACATATATTCTGCTATGAAAGTTAACGCAAGTAGTAGAGCACGTGTACTGATCAGACACAATTTCGATCAGAAACTATTATTACATGATAATCGAAGATACAATTAAAAATGATCATAGATATCAGATCTCGAATTTGGAAAAAACAAACGTTTATCACGGATAATTTACCAGTATAATAATATCAATGAAAAAGGAAAAAGAAAAGAAAAAAAAAAAAAAAAAAAAAAGAGAAAACAAAAAAGAAATAACACTTGAACGAGTCTCTCGTACACCTGATTATTATATACCTAGAGTATATATAATAGCACCTCTTAATAGCACCTAAATGCTCTATACTTTTAATCGAAGATTATCAAACAGTTTGAAAAAAAAAAAAAAAAAGATCTCGCTTCTGCAAAATTCTAATTATATCATTATGCAATAACTCTCCCACTTTTTTGGATAAAAATCGTATATAAAACTCCATCGTTCGTGTCAGTTTCCGATTTTTTTTCGTTGCCATTACGTTCGTCTCTATTAATATTTCTCTCTCTCTCTCTCTCTCTCTTTTTTCACTTTAATATCCAAAATGAAAAGAATATATTTGATCTTGATCGCGTCAATCTTTGTAAATTCATTCGTCGAGGTGAGACTTTTCTTCTTTTCTCTTTTTGATTTCTATGGTGATAATGGTAAAAGTAAAGCTGTAGTAGACGAATGATCTTTATATATTATTATTGGACATTTATATGTATCCTTTATTTCATACGTCAGGCTCAACTCGATTTGAGAAAAATCACTGCGCCTCAACGTAAAAAGTGTCTCGCTGAGACTGGATTAACGGAGGGTAAGTTATCCAAATAAATTTTCAATGTAAAGTGAATTAATTGTTTTGTTATAAAAAAGAGAAAGATCGTTCGCTTCGAACGAGAGATATTTTTTTTTCTTCTTTCTTTCTTTCTTTTTTTTTCTTTCTTTTTTTTTTCTTTTTTTTTTTTTTTATCGTTTCAATCGTAGACATCATCGACGAGGCAGAAATTGGAAACTTTTCTGAAGATGCAAAACTCGGTTGTTACTTCAAATGCGTATTGGAAAAGTTTAATATGGTAAGAGAGTTATTTAAAATATTAATATTGAATAATCAGATAATATGTCGATGATATGATCGATCATACTCTTATATCTTTTTTTATCAGTTCACCAAGGATGGTAAATTAAATTTCAAAATGATTTTAATGTCTATACCAGAAGTATGGAAATCTTTGGCTCAAGAAATGATTGACAATTGTCGTGACGTCAGTAAGTATATATACATACATACATACATTCATACATACATACATACATATATATATATATATGAATGAATTTTATACGTATGTTGTAATTTACAGCTGGTCCTGATAGATGCGTATTAGCATACAATTTTAATAGATGCTTGTATTTGACAAATCCTTTGGTATGTCAAACAATAATTATAATATTTTTAATCTCTTATTTTATATCAATGACACGTTTTCTTCTCTTTCTTTTCTTTTTCTTTTATAGGCATATTTCATTCCTTAAATTTCGACGAGTGAGACAAAAAAAAGAAAACCTGCAAATTATCGTGATTTTACAGAAGAGGCGATTAAAAGACTTGCGGGGTCGTATCACAGGTGGATCATGTATACAATTATATATGTAAAACATTAAGAAAAATCATAGTATTACTAAATATACATATTTTGAACTTTAAAAATAGTAAATTTTTTTGTCACACACACACATATATATATATATATATATATATATATTTACCTGTAAAATATAACATCATTGTATTTGATATAATTTAATTTTCTTACTTCAAACGATCACAAACACATTTTATAATCTAATACAATCCTTTTTCCTTTTCTTCTTATATATAATTGTTCTATATTATGTAACTTATATAGAACATGAATCTTAATTATTCTATGTATTTACTTGATCATATATATATATATATATATATATATATATATATACACATACACACATATATATATAATATATATGTACATTATCAAATATTTATAATATATTAAGCCTTTTAAGATTCTCTTATAATCGATGAAAAATGCGCTAAAGAAACATGGCATAAATAGTATTCAAAATATCTGTGATATATTAAAATTCACAATGATGACCATTGCTAAAACAATCCGTGTACATAATTTAATCCATAAGTTGAAACGAACGGAAACAAAAATGAGATCCATAAATTGGAACGTCATTCGTGTGTAAAATAATGAAATAAAATTTCCTTTAAATGTTATGTTTTCCGTAGCTTCGTTTTCCTCTTATTAATATTCATTATTTGTTCAACAATAATATCATCCGCTCTTGGATCGATAGGAATCGCTTGTACAGGTGTTCTAGAAATCGGTGATGGTTTAGACCACCTTTCGACCAATGTATTTAGCCAGCTCCATAATTTTTCACGATTTAAAAATGCTACTGTAATTAACATTATAAATGGTAAAGCTACTATAGACGTTTGATTCATATCTCCTTGATCAACTTTGCGTTCAGCATTGAACGTTAATTTAACATATTTGAACGACGAATTAGCTTCGAAATAAACAGAATTTGTTTTATACTTATGTAAGCTAGGAGATAAGGATGATTCCAACTGTATGAAGTATTTCTTATTGTCAGCTTGCAAAGGTGGAAAATATATGAGGAAACCTGCATTGTATGACGTGCCAATTTTACTAGAATGTTGTGTATCCAATTTGGATATGTGTATAGGCGAATCCGGCATGTCTTCTCTGCATAATTTCACTTTTAAAGTACGGTAATGTTCTGATTGTACCGACACTACGTGAACGGAAACGTCTGTACGTGAAATTGGATGAAATGCGATTAATTTAAGTCCACGAATGTCCTCTCCTGTTTGTATCATCAACGAACTAGGACTCGTACGTTGTATATGATTATTTGCCTCCACGTTAGATTTCAAACGTAAAACGTATGTGCACTAATATACAAAAATAACAAATTAATATTTTTAATATTATACATTGGATAATTATTTATTATTATTATTATTATTATTTTATTATTTTTTTTTTTAATAATTTTATATATTTACCAATGGCTGAAGACCTCTGATTCTAAAAGTACCATTCTCTTCGGTAGTCGCTTCTTCTTGAAGATTGGAACAATCTGCTTGACCTTGAGCTTCGACTAATAATCCTGCTTCAGATTTTCCATTTAATGACGTGACTGATCCATAAGCGCTAAATGCAACTCTGTTGCCAAATAAGTTTACCATAACGGTTGCACCTTCGGCCACGTTGATCATTTTTGATGGTGGCTCAAATCTATATTCCTTCATCATAGGTCTGAGATAATATTCTCCGGGTGATAAAGAATTAAAAATTAATTTCCCATCGTCACTCGTCATACTGTTTTTACGATAATTTTGTCCACCAGAAAGAGAAAGTAGAACGCCCTATTTATATGATAGAAACGTTCTATTTTTCATTGGTATATAAAAGATATAATTTGCAAGAAAATCAATTTTTAGTTTACCTGCAAGGTTGATTTATCCGCTTGATCATATACTTGCACTATAATTTCAGCTAATTTGCGTGCTAAGAATATCCCATTATTATTTGGTCCTGTTATCACAAAACCTTCCTTCTCAGCTGTAACGCTAATTAAAAAAATTGATATAGTAGAATTTAAGAAAATATAATGATACATGTTTTATACAAATATACAAGTACCTATATTCTATTTTCCCATCCAATGGGCCAACACTATATGTCCCTTCTTTTTTTGTAATTATCGTATGCATAGGAGATTGTTTATTATTTGCAAATATTTGTATTGTTACACCTTCCAAAGAAGGTGAAATTTTTCCAGCTATGATCTAAACGATATACATACATATATATATATATATTTTTTTTCTTTTTATTACTTGTTGTTTCAACAAGCTATATCTAATATGAAGAATAATTATACCTTTCCTAAATCTCCGATGAAAGTTGCAATGTCATTATAACATTCGTTTACTCCAAGAACTTTGACAGATGATGGATTAAATAAAAGAATATCCGAGAGAGGAGTAATAATGTATATATTACCAGTTTTCGTTGTAAATTCGAAATTGTACTTAAAAACGTCTCCTTTCTTTGTATATTTAAGCGGTCCAATCCTATAACAATATAACGTGTATTAAATTAAAGATATCGATAATCAAATTACTTTGGAAATAATCTTTTATGCACTCACATGATATTATGATTTGAACTTTCAATTTTAACTTTTACACCATCCACTGCGGTAGAACTTATAATATTTCCTTGATGACGATGTTCAGAGGATGATAAAATAATTGGGGATAAATTATTTGTATCCCAAACGAATGTTTTTTTATCGTATACATGACAACCCTTGGGTGTAAAACTATATTCTCCAGGCTTAGATACGCAATGCCTTGTACTACCTTTGGATAATACTAAAGATGATTTTTTTGTTTCACCTGGTACAACATATTCAACCGTTGTTTCATGAGAAGAAATAAAAGTCATTGAGAAACCGGTCTGTTGGAAAGGAGGTACTTCAGCACGTTCAGACGTTATCGATATTCTGTAACTAGGATTTTTCCAACAAAATACATCGTTGTCTACTAATACTTCATAATGTCCTGGTAATACATCGGAGAATTGATATTGGCCATCTGCATGAAAGAAATTAACTTCACAGACAGAGACAGTAATATTCATTAAACTTAAATATTATATTAATAACAAATATATTTAATGCTGGTAGTATAAGGAATACATGCTGTTTACTTTTTAAATGAAAGTATTGTAAATAAATGATACTACCTTGGCATTAATCTACATTTGTTATTCTCAATTGCAAATAAAAATATTAATTTATATCTTATTATTTAATCTCACCTTTCGTCGTTGATGTTTTTATCGTAACTCCATCGAGTACTTTAAGCGTAACCGAAGCTTGACTGCAATCTATTCCTGGCAAACATTTGACCATGCCAGTTAAAAGAGCTTTTAATTGTAGAAAGTTGATGTTGTTAATTGTCTCAAATGATACATCAATGGTTTGTTGTAAAGGAAAGAATCTGTTATAATAATCGAGAATGTTAATTTTTTATAAACCCAATCAAATTTAAATTCATATATATATATAGTACTTACTGTAAACCTTTAGTTTTTTCTTCGTTACTCACGATTACACTTAATTGATATTTATCAGGCTTTAAATGTACACAATAATCTCCAGTCTTTTCATTAGTATCAATTTCTTTTTGGAATGTAGCAGCAATATTTTGTACAGCTATCTTACGGAAATGTAGAGTTCCTTTTGTAGATAATGTAACTTTCCCGCATACTTTATACATCAATGGTATTAAAACTGGCAATTCAGGTGAACTTGGAGAGACTTTAACAGTTCTCTCCTCAAACTGCACATTATCTAAATATAAATATATTTTTAGTACAATTTTCATAAATAATATTTACGTGTCTTTACTAACCAGCTTCTGCTTTCAACGTATATTGTCCAGCTTTTACATTATCTATTGTATATTTCCCATTTTCATTTGTTACAGCTACTTCTTTTCCGGCGAATATAATTTTTGCTCTTGCCAATGGTTTGCCATCTACTGACATGCGAACTACACCAGTTACCGTAAAACCAGTCACTTTAAAATCTTGTGACAACGTCAGACTGTTGTGACTAACTTCGAATGATAATTCGGGTGGTTGAACATCAAATTTAGTGTGAGCACTAGGATAATGTGGGACAAGCTTGTAATCACCAGTTGACAACGCAGGAAAAATAAATTTTCCAGTTTTATCAGAGGTAACATGACAAAGTGGATTTTTCGATTCAAATCCTTTAACTGCTGAAGTTTCGCAATTCTTTGCTGCACCATTCTGTATAATTAGATAAATATTAATATCTTATATTTTAATAAATAATCAACGATATTTCTTACCCCAAAGAGTATGAAGGATACACCACTGACTGGTTCATTTTCACTAGTCACTTGACCTCTTACATCGTATCCAAATATTACTAAACTATCGTCTGAAAGTTCAGCGTTACCTTCTTGTACAGTTACTTCAACTGTATTTTTTTTTATCATCCACCTTAATCAATACAAAGAGATAATATTCTCCGATATAATATAAACGTATTTATATTATATAATACATACGTAGGATGAGATGCAACAAGTATATATTTGCCTGGTTGAATAGGTGTAAAATAAAATATTCCATTATCGGCAGTCTTGGTTGATCCAACTACGGTTTCCTTATTACTAGCATTATATAATGACACAGTAACGTCTTTCGGACCCAACGAAGAATTAAAACTTGTTACCTAATAATAATAAATGATTAATATATTTGTCAATATATTATTTCTGGAATAGAATCATTGATTAAAGTATAATCAATTACTTTGCCTGTGATTCCAAAACCTTTGAAAGTAAAATTAATATCCTTTCCTTGACTACAAATATCTGTAAAACCATCGACATTTAAATATACTTCCATGGGATCGAAACTCCAACCTCTAGGAGGATCTACCTAATATATTTAAGAGTAAACATTCTTGTCTGTTAAATATTCTTAATTAAAATGTCGAAGAGATGATATTAAGATGTAGCATACCTTTAAAATATACTCTCCTTTATCATAAAGGGGTAAAAAGTAATATCCAGTGTTTGGAGCACATTCTGTCTCATCTTTTAAACTACCAGTCTTAGTATACCTGACACATATATAAATTAAATAATTTCTTATTTAATTAATTCTATACCATGCAACGTCATAACCTCGAAACGTGTACTTACAATTTAATGTGAACTTTTGTAAAATCGATATCAGCGTGGCTCTTTAAAAATCCTCCACATCCTAAAATGTCTTGTGCAATAATTTCAGTAGACAAAATGCAAAAATAATTTAGAAAAAGAACGATATTTATTCGCTTGTCGAGCATCTTTCTCGTTGTCTACTACTGAAGTGAAATTGTCGCTACGACATAACCTTATTTGATACACATGCGCTATCTAGTATGTATTTGGAACCACGTTATAAATATTTGTTAATGTCAATGAGGACGACAGAACTTAATTTAATGATAATACAGAAATTAAAAGCGCTAGAAAAATTTTGTACCTACGAAAAGGACAGAGTGATTAGTTCAATCTCAGTGTGGAAAATTTAAAAATCAGTTTTAAATCAGTTGAAAGCAACATGGTTAAAATAGCATTGAAAATCAAAGTATTGTTGGAGAATATAGAAGAATTGAAATCTTCAGGATCAAGCCATAATTGGTACTTCAAATTCAAATGTTGCAATTGTGGTGAAATAACAAAGAAATGGTGCTCTGTTTCCTTAGAAGATTCTATCCCAAGTACAAAAGGGAATGCTGTGAATCATTTTCTAGCTAAATGCAAGCTTTGTGGTCGTGAGAACTCTATGACTATTGTAGAAGATTCTATCAAATCGTTTACTGCTGAAGATCAAGGAAGATTTAAAAAAATCGTTATATTAGATTGTAGAGGACTAGAACCTTGTGATTTTTCTGCACGAGAAGGATGGATTGCAAAAGCTATTGACAATGGTACGGAATTTACAGATGTTGATTTATATGAATACGAATGGATTGAATATTGCGAGAAAATAAAGAAACCTGTTGGAATAACCGAAATTGAGCACAAATTTGAAAGAGTTAAATAAGATATATATTCATACAGATGTATATAAACTAGTTCTCAATTAGTTTCCTATTGTTTTAATTACTTATTAAGTTTACACGATTGTCATATCTATTCTTTTTCCGATTGAAAATTATTAGATCGCATTTATTAATTATACTCATTATCATACTTTTTAAAGTATGCATATTTTCTAATAGCAACTTGGAATAACGCAAAAGATTATTACATTGGAATTACTTACTTTAAGTATATTATTGTTTATATCAACTATGTACAAAGTCCTTGAATAAAGCAGTAATTTCATAATGCATAAGTACGTGCATTGTTGTTTCTCATACATAATTGCATTGTACAAGTAATTACTGCTGAATTTAAATGTGAACTATATGATGTTAATGCTGATTATAAGGGTATGTGAGCGTACAAATTGACACATAACTCTAACGACATAATATAATTTATTCATAATCATATAAAAAAACCATTTAATTTCATAAATGGCTCAATACACAGGAAATATCATTCGCAACAATTATTTCGCTATTCCTCTGAATATGTCCAAACCTGCCAATTGTTGCCAAAACAAATGCCTGCAATTATGATCACAAATTAACATTAAAAATTTTTAACTATTTTTAAATTATGAATGAATCTCAAATAGAAATTTTAAATGTAGATATAACGTGCTAATGTTCTATATTTCTGGAATGTGTCGATGCAACTAATGAAAATAATTATATTTATACGTATTAAACTTCTTGACATGTAGTTGTAAAATTATAATCTTCATTGATTAAAAACTAAGTCTGTACAGTTTGTAGGTATAAAAGTTTGAATTATTTCATATAATCTAAGCTAGCTTAGAAACATAAAACATTCTTATTATCGGGACTAACTTCCAACTGGTTGTACAATGTACAATAAAAAAGTTTTTGCAAAATGCGGAAATAAATCACAAGAAATATTTAAAGAAATATTCTAGATTTTTTTAATCATTGGTTACCTATCTCTCTAATTCTACTAACGCTATATTCTTCTAATGTCTCTCTTTACTATGGTTTTCTAATACCTAACACAAATAAATATCATGTGCGCATTACATTCCATTGCCCTTAAAGGGATTTAACATATAAATCACATGTAAATAATCATTTCTAAATGTTTTAATCTAACAATAATAAATAACTCTATCAGTCTATTCTCACAAAAATATCACTGCGACTGAAAATATTCTTATCCTTTGAATCACCAGAGTCAAATCTTTATATATCCGCTATAGTAGATATCACATTTACACAGAATATGGAACCAGCTCTTTTTTTCTTGTATGAAACAACCGGAGTATCTGTATTATTAGATTTATTACAACAAACAGTACTTAATAGTAAATGTTCTAGTTAAGATGTCCTAGTAATATGTTCTAGATAAGACTCGAACAATGATATTAGTAACAATAATTTTTATAACGCGCATGAATGTAGCGGTATAAATTAAGATAGGCCATTTAATTGGCAAAAATGTTATTACCTAATAAGTAAAATTTGAACTGTAATAATCACTTAAGAATTGACTCTGGTATACCACGAATATTTAAAATTCTTCTAACACAATACAAATAATTCATTTTCTACGATAATCTGAAATTAACATTTTAATAATCATTTTGAATTATTCAATGTTATTAGTGTATGCGCATTTAGTATTTTTTAATAAACTAAATAATTCTATAGTACTATGCTAGATTATCATCTTTGGTATGGTAATGGGAAGTACGCTTATTCTATCGACAGCAATGGTCATCTTGTCAGTCTGATAACTGATATTACTCTTTAAAGGTATGTATTTCGTAGATATAGGAACATTATGAGTAATGTTGATGAATTACAATACGCCACTTCGTTTAGCTCTACTTGTAAAAAATAATGTACCTATGTAGTCACTGTAAAAAAGAAAAAAAGATTTTCGGGTAGCATTCTTCTTCTTCTTTTTTTTTTTTTTTTATATACTATACACATTTGTACAGTACACTGAAAAATAATATCAATTAATTAAAACTTAATCCTTTCCAGGATTCATAGAAAAACTATTTGCATGATAATAAGTATATCGATAAAAAAAATTACTTTCTCTTAACAAGCAAGAAAATTCAAACAATAGCATGTGCGTACTGTTTACTCTGCGATAGAACAAGTTTTTTATGGGATAAATTTGGGCCATATTCATTGGGTACACAATTTAAGGAATTTCCTAATAGCTAATCGATTATAGTTCCTTCATATTACCTACCTGTTTATGCTTCTGCTAGATGTGAATTCCTAGATTTGCTATATGAATAGACTACATGCATTTTTTTTTTTTTTTTTTTTTTTTTTTAAATATTCGTTTAGTACTTATTCGTGTTTATTTTTTTTCTGACGACTTTTAGAATTTTCTTATCAAGCTTGTGTTAAAGATTAAAGCGACACCTCCGAATAGGCCCGTCAAAGACAAAGTCCAAAGATTTCTACAAATTTATTAGAATTTTACTTCTCCTTTTTATCTGAACACACTATAGTTGAGGAAACCTAATCATGGAAGATCCCAATTGAAATATTATTAATATTTCCTACGAATGTGAACACTTTGCTAAAACGTCACTGCGACAAAGTGTGGAATACCTATTTCGAATTGTCAATGAACAAAAGTAGAATATATATATATATATATATATAATTTTATCATTAAAAACAAAAAATAAAAAAATAAATAAACAAAAAGAAAAAAAAAAGGGGGGGAATACTTGAAGCGTCGTTTGAATCGTATAGACAACGAGAATGATTCCTAAAAAAAAAAAAAAAAAAAAAAATATGCAACATCTTCAATTACGAATGTCTTACCACGTTAGACAGGCAGAAAAATACATAGATTCGTTTGCGCAACATGTGTCAGCCATTCTTGGTAGTAATTCAGCTATACTTTTGCTTCCATCGATCTCTGCCTCCTAGATCCCTTTTTGATCTTCGGCGAAATGACATTACGTATTATAAATTCGATGGTAAAAATACGCAAACGAAATTCGGTGTTGAGAATATTCCTGAAAAATACTTACAGCAGACTCTCTCTCTCCATCGTCAATCAGTTTTCTTTTCTTTTTTTTTTCCTTTTTTTTCTTTCTTTTTTTTTTCTCTCTCTTTTTTAAATAAATTATCAATCGATGATCTACCTATCTAGTTAAAACTTGAGTATTTTTCACGAATATATATATATATATATACTACTCTCTTTTCTTGCTTATCTTTCTTTTTATCTTACTCAACGAGCAGTATAATAATTTTCTGTAAATTCGTCAGTCATGATCACGTTGCACGTAAAGTAATAGATGTGCCATGATAGTTTAAATCAGTGAATACCATGTACTTGTTTCATAGTCGAAACACGTGATTATAATGATCGTTAAAGAGAAGAAGAAACACAGCTTTTCTCGTGCGAAGGTGAGATGATTCGGTGGTTGATTCTCTTTAAACGATAGATTGATAAATATCGAGTTAGCTAACTTCAAGGTAATTCATCAGACAATACCGGTTCCAAACACGTTTGTTTTAACGTAGCCGATTGATCTTCGAGACTACGTTTTAAACCTTCTATAGTTTGCATCAACATTTGTCTTCGTAGTTGAGTAAGTTGTTGTTGAAATAGTTGAGAGTCTTGAACGTTAGCGTTCGCTTCAGCCGCCAAACGCTCTTGACGTAGTTGCGCTACTTTCTCCTTCAAGGATCTTCGAGAATCATCTGAATCCAGTGATACGAACGAGTTTAAAAAGGATCTTCTTGGATATGGTAGAGCGTAGTTTTGGAAAAGATTTGAAGTTGGCTCACCGGTATCATCGGTGGCCGTATCGCCATCAGAATTTCTTAATAACACTTGATGATGACCTAATGTCTTTTGTATTCTACCGTAAGTCGCACTACCAGCATAAACCTTCCTTTTAACCGGTTCACTTTGAGGACAGTAAGAAGAACCTTCTTTGATCGGGCCCATGTCGATTGATCTGTAATAAGAAACAGAAGAGAAAAAAAAAAAAAAAAAAAAAAAGAAAAAATATATCAAACACAAGGTAAGACTTATTTTCCATATATAATTGTCCTACGTAAATTCTTTACAATTAATTCGATAGAAAATATAATATAGATTGTTCATAGATAAAATTTCAACCTGAACGTCATCAGAGGTGGTCTCCGCCTAACGTCGCATTTCTCCTCGGAATCCGACGAGCTCGACGTCACGCCATCCTCCTCCTCCTCTTCCTCCTCCTCCTCCTCCTCCTTGGTCGACGATATTGAGACTCTCGAGTCCTTCCTATTGTCCATAGTTAATCTCGAATCTCTGTGGTGTTGAGGAAGAAGCTGTGTCGCTTTATTGCCAGGGAAAGTGGAACCTTGAGAGGTTTGACAATCGTTCGTTTCAACCGTAGATTGTCCTACTCCGTTGCAATTCAAGATAACTCGAGGACGCCCGTTGTCCTTTACACCGGTAGTAGGACAAATACTACCACGTACACGGGTTGAAGAATGAACGAGATTTCTGTTAGGTGAACCCTGAGGCGTTCTTCTAGATACGTAAGGTGAATCGGGACAATTTGCGACGTCCTGTTTAAAGGGAACGTCTCTAGATACGTTTCCAGCCGAATTTCTTTCCATAAAACGATGAACGGGCGAACATGGCTGCGTGAATTGTCTCTTTGGACTGGTATGTTCTATATCCCTTATACTACCACTCTGCAATTCCGGTTGAGAATTTCTACTTTTGGATAAGGCAAGCTCGATGTTCAATTCCGTGTTCTTGATCAGCTCGACACGCTTGTTAGCCAGACCATTGTGAAACTTTCTCGATGGCGACGGTACGATCGGCAAGGAGTTTTGATTCTTTTGCATATTTACCAAGATATTTTCAGCTTCCATAATCAACTCGCGATACTTCCTGTCGGCTTCCTTGTCTGCTTCGATCAGAGCTATTTCAGACGCGAACGTCGTCATGTATGTGTTCCCAGTGACCTGTCTTCTCACTATGTTCCCATTTACGTAACTCACCTGTTCAAATAAAACGATCGAATCGGATGACATTGACCAAATCAATGCATTCATACTTTTGTATTATTTAATTTATTGTAAAAAAATGATGATGATAATGATGATAATAATAATAATAATAATAATAATAATAATACCGAATTCGAACGTCTTTTGACGACCTCGTTTTCGACGATCGTAGGCTGCATCATCGATTGATTATTATCGTTCGATCTCATCGGCGAAAGATTTTTATTAACGTCGTGTTTCTTACGACGAAGGCATATAGGCGTACCACCTACGCTTCTACTACCCTGATTAAATCCAGAATTCTTCAGCAACATTCTCTCGACCAATACTCGATTCAAATTCGCTGTCTCGTCGTCGAACTTCTCCATGTTTGGTTTCCTACGTTGAGATATTCTCTTTTTACGTTTATCGCCACCCTGTTGTTTCTCTTCCGTCTTTTTATATCGAATACTTTGTCTCTTAGCCGCGTTCCTCATACTGATCGTCCTAAAAAATACAAATGAAATGATAATCGTGAATTATCGCGTTTATCATCGAACATACAATCCTCGTTGATAATTCGTTGTTGTCTCGACAACGAATTATAAATCGATCGATCCTGATAATTCTTTTTTTTCTTTTTTGATTAGTTCGCCTGATATCGCCAATTGATTTAACGTTACAATTGATATACCTTTGAGGAAGAATCTCGTCCTTGTTTCTTCGTTTCAAGAAGGATTCTCTCAATCTTGTACCACGTCTACTGAGCTCGCTCGTAAACGTGAAATAAGTACAGTGACCGGTATTAGGAAAATTAGAAGAACATTCGAGATTATCTAAATCGAGGAAGGAACCATTGTCGATGTAATCGAAATCGTTTTCGAAAGGATCGTTCTCATCGCCACCGTCCTGACCTGTATCAACGTCCGACAAAGAATCTATGTAATCCTCGCAATCGGTTGGGTCGCTATCCGACAATATATCCGTCTCTTTCTCGTAAACATAACTCTCGTCGAATTTCCCCATCATTTCGTTCAAAGTTATGTCGTCCTCGGATGAACGAGCACTTCGAGTTACCGACGATCCTGATGAGCTACTGCTACTTGTACGACGTTGCATAGCCAATGGTATCTTAGGTCTTATATCCATACCAGGCAAAATCCTCCAATTTTGATTTATCCTAGGAATAAAACGATCTCTGGTTAAAATGGTTTTCATTGAATCACCAACGAACGACGATCTTGTTTAATATCCTTATATATCGTCCGTATATATATATATATATATATTATACGTCCTTGTCCCTTTCTCCTTCGATCTTATCCGATACCTACTATATATTATCCTCCTCTTTCGTTCAACGATGAAAAGTAAATATTTGTTGGAAGGCTCGAGTGTTACTCCAAAAAAGGACTTGAGAGATCGAGATAGCAGGGACGATGCCACGTGACACACACACTTTTTTTAGACGCATCTTGAGGAAATCTTTTGCTAGGGATGATATCAAGCAAGATGGTCGTCAATCTTTCCATACATCATCGAACGTAATACAGTGTAACAAGTCAGAAAGGTAGAGGAGTTGCTACTGGCTTTTTGCTTCTATATTCGATCCGACGATTTATTCAAGATTCTATTTAAAATTCTTATTTCGTCGATCGTTTTCTTTCTTTCTTACTTTCTTTCTTTCTTTCTTTCTTTCTTTCTTTCGCAAACGTTTCAAATCATTTCGCGTTAAAAAAAGAAAAAAGAAAATAGTCTTCATCCGCTTGAAACGACTCTTCCGCTTTAAGTTGACTCTATTTTCATATATATATATTTCTATCTAACCAACTACCACCTACATTTACCGTTGACACGATGAAACTTTTGAAAACACGTTTACATCCTCCACATTGTTCATCGTCGTTTCCTTTGATGTCAACATCGTCCGCAAGCTCAACCCAGAACGTATTTGCTATTTGCGTTGACTATCCATATAACAGGGAGCATATTATCGATCGGCCAGCTTTCATTCGATATCTTTCACGCGAATTTCAAAACGATATATTCCATTGAAATTGAATCGAGAATTATTATCTGCCGTTTGCACGATCCATCGATATATCATTGCTGTTATATTTGCGAGGAAGAAGAAAGAAAAAAAGAAAGATAAAGATACAAAGAAAACAAATTATTCTCGACAAAGGTTCTCAATCATTTCTATTTCTCTCGTAAGAAAAAAAGATCGGCGAGATCGATCGATCGACTTTTGAAATTGATTATATTACAATAACGAGGAAAGAAAAGAAAAATTACGAAAATATTTTCAACAGAAAATTTCAATTTTTCGATTACTAACGGACTACGTCCAGCGCTGAGACTCTCTTGACGATGTTCCCTCTTTGTTAGACTCTCTCTCGCGCTGTTAACATTGACGTCACTGGCACTACCGGATGATTCAGTCAGCTTTAGACCCGAACTACTGCTGGTTTCATCGAGTGTTAACCTAGATTTAAAGCCGGTCGTGCTGGAACCAGAAGAGTTTGCCGACAACCACGGATTCGTTCTTATTCGTGATCGTTCGCGAGGTGATTGTACGGTTGGTGAGACAAGTGGGGGAGGTATCGAGGATGGTACAGGAAGATTATTCCTGGAGGAATCAGCTGAGAAGGATTCCGTTCTTCGATGAGAATTTTCTTGCTGTCTTTGCGGAGTCTGTGGTTGTTGTTGTTGTTGTTGTTGTTGTTGCTTTAGTTGTTGTTTCGATCCATGATTGATCGTAGCTTCGGCGCTCTGCAAAATATTTCTTTCGATGTAATTTAAGAACTAACGTTTCCATCACATTTCATTAAATATTCAAATTCTTTGATACATTACTTTGCTTCCTTCTCAATCTTTGTTCACTCGTTCTTTAAAAGTTTAACTTTACTATTAATCAGATTGAAATTTTACTTCAAACGTTTACTCCGATTAGAAAAAAAAAAAAAAGAATTAAAAAATTGAAGTGTGTGTGTATAAAACAAATTATATGGATGTATATCGAGAAAGATTTTCAAAATCCTTTGATACATTACTTTGCTTCCTTCTCAATCTTTGTTCACTCGTTCTTTAAGAGTTTAATTTAACTATTATTAAAAAAAAAAAAAAAAAAAAAAAAAAAGTTAAAGCATATATATAAAATAAATTATATGAATATCAAAGAAGATTTTCAAAATTCTTTGATACATTACTTTGCTTCCTTTTCAATCTTTGCCGACTCGTTCTTTAAAAATTTAATTTAACCATTGAAATCTTACTTCAAACGTTTACTCCGATCAGAAAAAAAAAAATAAATAAATAAATAAATAAATAAATAAAAATAAAAAAAAAATAAATAAATAAAAAGAAAATTAAAGTATACGTACATAAAACAAACTATATGGATGAATATCGAGGAAGAGTTTCCCATTAATTTGCTAACGAGGATTAATTTGTGAAACGTGCCTATCTCGAGAACGGTATATGGAGTTTGCCTTGCGAAAGCAAATCGATTGGTATACTAGAAGAAGAGGGTAGGAGAGGGAACGCGTTCAGTTCATTTTTCATTCCTTTCTAAGCACACAGAGGACGACGAGCGTTTCTCGAGAATAAGGGGTGCGGTTTAAAGGGAGTGACTGCGGAAGAGGAACGAGAAAGGGAAAAATAGAGAAGAGAGAAGAGAGAGAGAGAGAAGAGAGAGAGAGGGTTGGAGGAAAACTCAATAATGCTTTTCCGTCGACCGCTCGTTTAAGCGCTTCCGCGAAAACGTCCGTTCGATTGTATTGTACCAGACGATGGAACGCGGATGGACCTACCACACTAAAAAGAATGAACGAGGACGAAGAGAAATCCTTTCTGGAGTGAGTGTTGAATTCGTCGGTCCTTGACTTTAGAAAGAGAAAAATAAAGAAATAAAGAAAGAGAGAGAGAGAGAGAGAGGAAGCAAAAAAATATTTCGCACTGCATCGCTCGATTGATCGACGACAATATGAGAATACAGTTTTGTTTTCTTTTTTCTTCTCTCTTTCTTTTTTTTTTCTTTTTTATAATCGTCTTTCGATTCACTCTCGTTCATCCCTACTCATTTCCAACACTTTTGTTCTTCGATAAATTGAATTTCTCCACTCGAAGGTGTAAGTAAGTAAGAAAGTAAGTAAGTATCGCCTTTTTAAGTATACTTGCCTCGTGATTCGTGATTGATTTATTCCTTCGTTATTATAATGTTATGTATTGATATTATTATTAATAATATTGTTATATATTTTTGTAATATTTGTTACGTTGTTAAAATATTATTATTGATATTATTAATGAAATTCTATAGATATTATAGTAATATATTTACGAAGATAGAAAGGATGCACGCAAACACACGACGAAAAAAAAAGTAAACGAGAAAAAGAAAAGAAAAGCAAATTAAAAAAAAAGAAAGAAAGAAAAAAAGATGAAGAAGAAGAAGAAGAAGAAGAAGAAAGAGGAAAGTAGAACTATTGTTCGTAGACCTTTCCGAAATCGATTTCACTTCCAAACGTCAGAGAACTATTCTCGTGCTTCTCGCGTTAACGTTAATGATCCGTTCTCTCGCGAATCGCTCGTTATCGCCAAAATCGGCGTTTGGCATTCGTGGGAAACTGAACTAGTAGTAACTCTGAGCTCTCTCGTCTATTGAACCGTGAGAAGTTTCGTTCTAAAATGTATAAGTTTTGGTTTGTGCAAGGTAAAAAAGGGAGAGGGAGAAAGAAAGAGAGAGAGAGAGAGAGAGAGAGAGAGAGAGAGAGAGAGAGAGAGAGAGAGAGAGGTGAGATGTCGTTGAACCCGAGACGTCAAAGCATCACAAGAATCTCTAAGAGAAGACGAAGAAGAAGGGAGGAGAATCACCAAAGGGGTAAAAGCTGGTGGTTTCGTGAAACGATGCTAATCTCGCTACGACGAACGCGAACACTTCGTCTCTTGTCTATCACGTCAAAAGGGAATTCAAAAGAAAACTTTGCTACTTCCGTGTCGTTATATGGAATCGAGAGGCCATCGTTACAGTACCTGAGATGATATCCTGAAAAATTTTTTTTGATAATACACACACACACACACGTGTGTGTGTGTGTGTGTGTGTGTGTGTGTGTGTGTATGTATATATTGTAAGAGACATATATAACATATCTATTATTTATATGTATTTATATTTATATATATTATTTTTTATAATAAAATATAATTTTGTGAAAATTATAATAAACAATCTTTTGAGAAATGTAATTCGAACATTTAATTAAATCTTATTAAAATTGTCTTTCTTTTCTTTTTTCTTTTTTTTTTTTTTATATATATATATCTAATTTTTATCTTATACGTCGAAAAGAAAAGAAAAAGGAGGGGAAAAAAATAGAAAATTAGAAAAAAAAAAAAACAATAGATTACTTACAAGCGCGTTGAGCTTGGCCGGGGTGCTCGTACGTACATCCTTTGGCTGCTTACTATTGTCACCGGTCATGTTCGAGGATTTGTTCGTAGACTCGTTCGTTCTGTCGTCGATCCTCCCCGCATTTCCCTGCGCCCTACCTTTATTGTTACTTTGAAAATAATGCGTGCCCGTCCTGATATTGATGTAATACTCGGGCGGAAAGCTCGTACCGGGCGACGTACCGTCCGTCGAGTATCCGGTACTGTAGGCACTTTCCGGAGAAGAAAGATTCACGCTTCCGGTACCACCGGACGTACCGGAAGAGGTGGTCACCGTTCCAGCGTACCCGCCACCACCACCACCACCACCAACACCACCAACACCACGATCAACACCACTGGATCCACCGTGCAATCGAATTCCGTCTACTCCGTTTCTTGTTGGCGAGTCTACAGGATGTACCTAAAAAAAAAAAAAATATATATATATATATAAATAAATCGAATTACGATCGATGTTTAAGATCATATTTTCGATTATTAATTAGATTCAATTAAATCAGATTTAAATAAAATGATCTTTATTTCATGATCGAAAGGTTGAACGCGTTTATCCATCGAGCATCATTTCATTTTCGTCGTTCATCGAAAAAGAAAAAGAAAAAAAAGAAAAAAGTAAAGAAAGGAAATAAAAAAAAAAAAAAGGAAGATTCAAGGATATAAGAACGTGATAAAGCTAAGAGATTATTATATATATATATATATATATATATATATATATACATATATAAAAAAAAAATCTATACTCGAAAAAGAGTAAGAAGTAAAATTTTGATCGAAAGCGTAGCGATCCACGGTAGAATTGGCCAGACGCGAAATATCCTTCTATAATCGATTAGCAAATGAAATTTCTTCGAGTCTCTCGATGGTCCGTTGTTAAATTTTCAATGCTTTCGTCGTTCTCGACGTTAAAAGGTTTACTTACAACACGTTTAAAGATTGAGAATTACATTTGAGATTGTAGAGCGACTGCGTAAGTAGCTTGTAAAAGGTTGAAGAACCGGAGGTTAAGTATAATTAGATAGCTAAGGGAAAATGGGAAGAAATTAGAGTGGTAAAGGGAAGAATAGTGAAAAAGAGAAAGACAGATAGACAGAAAGAGAAAGAGAGAGATGATTATAAAGTAAAAAAAAAAAAAAAAAAAAAAAAAAGAAAGTGAGATAGAAGACAACTTTGCTTTTCTAGGGTTGCGAAATAACGGACGTTGTTTTTCTCTTGGATAGACCTTGGGCGAGAATACTAAACTAGGTCTTTCTCTACCTTCTCTTTTCTTCTTCAATCTCTTTCTTTCTCTCTCTCTCTCTCTCTCTCTCTCTTTCTCTTTCTTTCTCACTTTTATTCTTCCCTCTTTCTCTCTCTTTCTTTCTCGTTAACAGGTAAGACTTATAAGAAAGGGTTTGTTAGCAAAGAAAGGCGTATATCTCCGCGAAGTGGAAGCCTCTAAGAATAAACTACGAGGTAGATCGTTGAAAGAGGATGAGCAAAGTGTTTAGCACGTTGCAATCTAGACGATCGATAAACGAGACTCGAGTAGCTCCTTTTATGTTATAGA
The DNA here is from genome assembly GCF_014466175.1 of Vespula pensylvanica. Lineage (NCBI taxonomy): Eukaryota > Metazoa > Arthropoda > Insecta > Hymenoptera > Vespidae > Vespula > Vespula pensylvanica. The sequence continues at coordinate 2,867,424 of NC_057702.1, read as the reverse complement.
ACTCTTCGTTGGATCTATACCGACGTTGGATATATACATATATATTTCACTTGAATATCGCACTTGAATAATCGATTTTTCTTCGATCATCGTAACACCATCGATCGTTCTACGTTTATTTTTAAAGGTATTAAAAGAGATGGGAAATCGTATTATCAGTTGAGAGCTGATAACTCTAATAAGATTTTTCACTGGTTGATTATTCGTGCCTTGTACTACGAATCGTGTTCGTTTAATTATCGATGGAAAAGAAAAAAAAAAGAAGAAGAAGAAGAAGATAGAAAAGAGAGAGGAAAGATAAGGAATATGAAAAAAAAAAAAGGGAACGAAGAAAGTGGAACGAACGAAATGAATTTTCAAGTTCGATCGATCGATAACAAGTAGAAGAGGTTTATGCTCCAAGATTGATAAGTCTTTCTCTCTCTCTCTCTCTCTCTCTCTCTCTCTTTTTTTATTTTTTAAAAGGAAGACAACGAACGAATGATAAGAGAGAAAAGTGTAAAGAAAAAAAGAGAGATAAAAGTTTGGATAAGTACACTCACTTGATGCAAAGCAGGCGATCTATTGGCACTATGACTTCTCGGTGAATTGCAGTTAGAATCGAATCCCTTATCGCCCTTTTTACGATCCTTCTTTTTCTTTGATCGCACAATGTGTGCCTCCATCCACGTGCGCAATTTCGTCCCGAACATGTTGCAAAGAATTCCGTTCAACGGATCTGTGCCACGTTGAAAATTGCACAAGTGGACAGAGGTCAACACACTCTTACACAGGGGGCCTCCTTTTTAATTTTTATTCTTTATCTATCAGCTCGTCCATCGAATATCATATTGTTCGTTTCTACGATTGAAACGGTCTTTGATCTGCGAATATAATTAAATATAAATATAATCGATGTTTGTTTGAAATTATTCTGGAAAAAAAAAAAAAGAAAAAAAAATTTTTAATGTATAATATGTAATATATACACACGTATGTGTGTGTGTGTTTTGTTTATATCTTTTATATTTATTTTTTTATATTATTCATATTTATATATATATATTTTATTTATTTATTTATTTTTAAATATATGTGTGTGTGTGTATTATTTATTTGTTTATTTATATATATATACGTATATGTATAAAAGAGATGATTTTGAAAATAATTATCCCCTTTTTTCTCAGAGACACATCAGACTAATTTTCTTTTATATTTTTCCTTTTTTTTCTTTCTTTTTTTTCTTTTTTGCTTTTTACTTTCTACAGATTATAAAATTATAAATCTAAGAATTTTCTTATAATCTAAAAAAATAGAAAAAAAAAAAAAAAGAAAAAGAAAAAATTGTCACTCCGAAAAGTCACGGAAAAGAATAAATTTGGATTTGAAAAAATCACTTAACAACTTTTGATCGATTTCAAAACTTTCTCAATACTTGTAATTACGAAATCAAGTAATGATGAACGATTAAAAATTTCATCTTGAACTAATACAATTTCGAATCGAATCAAATACGAATCAAGTACAGTTTATCCTTTTTCTCATTTTTTATATCGATGATCCTTGGCACACTTCCAATTATATACATATATACGATTCCTTTCAAGGATATAATACTAGTAGTTAGTAGAGACTTTTCGATCTATGTACTTTCTCGCATAAACGCACACATGCAACGAATCAAAGAGTATCGAGTGACCGATTACGATCATCGATTCTCAGTAGACTATCAGCCAAGTTTCGTTTTCTCATATTTTATATGTCTCTTGAATTACCATGTCGAATATGAGTACATACCCATAAACACAAATACATATGTACTCTCACCATATATTTCGAAAGACGATACATATCTTTTTTATTTATTTATTTATCTTGTTTTTTTTTTTTTTTTTTTTTTTTAATGGTCATTATCATCTCGAGTTATCATCGTTTAACGAATTTAATTGAGCACGAAACTTTGATTATGGGATAATGTTGTTCAATCAACTGACCTTAAGTACTAACCTTAAGTCATCGTCGTCATTGTTTCGAAAGTAGCTCTCCTTTCGTCTTTTTATTCTCTTAACGTGGTAAGCCAACACGTTTTTTTTCTCCCACACGCCATTCCTCGATCTCGGGAGATGAATCTGTAACGAATTAATATTAATATTATTTGAATAATATTTTATTATTGTACGTAGAAGACATTCTACGTACAAGTAAAGATTTTTGTATTCTACCAATTGCAATCTTTCGAATTAGAAATCAAATTTTTAATGAATTTTGTTTTCTATTTTTTTTTTCTTTTTTTTTTAATGATAATATCAAATGTAAATTTGTTGTTAAGAAATTTAACATTGTGTGTGTGTGGGTGTGTGTGTGATTATTTTTATTAATATTCTTTTTTAATTTAATTATTTATATATGTATAATACAAAAAATAAAGTAAAAATACTCGTTTAATATTAATTAACGATTCTCATTACAATTTATAATTATAATATAAGAAATTTAAAATATATAAAAATTTACATATTTGTAATAACATAATAATCTCTAATCAACAATTGATACGATAATATTATATACGTATTCTTGTAATAATTATTACGATTTTTAGAAGTAACGATTGCAACAGATCCTTTCATTATCAACATTTATCAAAATGTCTATAATTTCCAAAATCATTTAACACACTTCCTCTAAATAACACGACTGTCGAAAAAAAAAAAAAAGAGAGAGAAACTTTTTTCGACAGGGTCCACCATTGTATAAATACGATGATAAATTGACAAGAAAAAATGGTACTATGTCTTATCTTATCAATAAGGTCATGGAAACTTTTTCTGTACGTCTTGCGTACGCTTACGTTGTCCAAAATAAATAACATATAAATAACAATCAAAAGATCGAATTTGATTCGCTCTTGAAATAAAAAAGAAATTTCCTATTTGAAGTGGAACAATAACAAATATGAAGTTAAAGAGAAAAAAGTGAATAAAAAAGAAAAGAAAAAAAAAAAAAATTTATAAACCTGTATGGAATATTAACATTCGATATATGTGAGGATCTCTTCAGAGAGTTGCTTATTTGCGAAAAGAGAAAGGGTATCCTCTTGGGAAAGCATAAAATAAAGTAGAAAATTTTATCCCGTAGGAATAATCGAATGGGATGCTGTACACGTCGTGTTCGATCCCATAGACCAACACGTTTCTGATATTTTTCACTTCCGATCACGTATCGCCACGCGAACGAAGGGGAAACAAAAAAAAGAGAGAGAGAGAGAGAGAGAGAGAAAAAAAAAGAAAGAAAAAAGAAAGATCTGAAGGTGTTCATGATTCAATCATTCCCATCAATGTCATATATTATTTTCTATCAGTTATATTCTTTCTTTTTCTTTCGCTTTTCTTGGAAACAAAATGTTCACGATTCTGTGCACCCTATTAGAACTTCGAACGAAACTGTCTTAGGACAACCTAAATCCGTCGAATTCGATTGCCTATGTTAATTTCTTCTGAAAGTTTTAACTCTGTTAAGTTCTCGAAGGATCCTCTAATTCTCTTTCTCTCTTTCATTCTCTGTTAAAGCTTCGGTGCTAATCCAGCATCTGCATAATGTTTCGACTAAATTCGACGTTGCGACGTAGGGTGCCTTTCTAACTAACTAGAATTACTCTATCTGATCTATTAACACCCCGATAGTTACCTTGCTCAATATGTCTCGAATCTTTTCAGAAAAAAGAAAACAGAAAAGAGGAATACATTTGTCATAAAAGAATAAGCATTCAATTATGATAAATCATCAGTGAGCTTTTTTTTCTTCTTCTTCTAACATTTCATTATTTATTTAATATCTTGAAATATTATATATTATGTATTATATACGAATATAAATAATATATATATATATATTACATATTACACATTACATATTTCGAAATATTAAACAAGTAAATAATCAACCCACTACGACTTACCTATACTTATTCTAACTTTTATGTATTACAATTAAAAATTCATAACTCTTGATAAGTTTAACATAAATTTTTTTAACACCAAAAGGAAATGGAGTTTCCACTTTGTAATTCGATTCGACGATGGTCAACTTGTTTTAGCATAAATTCATTGGACGATCCTTACAAAAGAAATGAGATTTCTCGGAGCATCCCTCTGAGACTAATACGTTCGTCATTTCTCGCGTAAACCAACCCCATACTATCTCACCACCGTCCTATACTAACCCCATCCTCTTTCCAAAAGCTCGTTTAACTTCGGTAGAGAAACTCAGAGACAAGGAAGGACTCGCACCCCAAGGTAATGCGAGCCACCCTTCCACAATTTCGGGGGTGTACCCTGTCAAAGCGCTTTTATCATAGCATCCCCCAACGTATGCTTTAGAGATATATTAACTAATTAAACTGGAAACGGAAAAGACAGGAATATATCCGATTTCTATTGGCTAATCAAACGTATTGTGTTCTTAAATGTCGGTCAACATGTCTCGTTTCTGTGTCGACTATGGATCGTTAAAAAAAGAAAAGAAAAGAAAAAAAAAAAAAAAAAGAAAGAAAAAGAAAAAAAAATAGAAACAAAAAGATTCTTTTACATCTTTCCAAAGTGATCAAAGGAAAAGGTCCTTCTTGAATTTCTCCAGTAACGAAAGGGATCCGAAGGGATTTAATCGGTAACGAGTAGCCGTTTGAACTAACGCCGGTCTAACGATTAGTTAGAAACAAGAGCTCGTTAGTGGTCCGTTTCTACGGTTGCCAACCCAAACGGTTGAAACTACTCTACTCTACTCTACTCTACTCTACTCTACTCTACTCTACTCTATTCTATTCTACTCTATTCTACTGGTCGCATACGATTGAAAGGGTTACTCGAAACGATTGCAACTACCCCCTCTAATTTATCGCGAGTGTACCATGTTATAATAACGATGATACCGAGGGTAAACTTTTGATCTTGATTAAAGCGTTCGTTCAATATTTATTTATTTATTTATTTATTTATTTATTTATTTTTTTTGATGCATGTGTTTTATTAATCATTAACAGAGATAAGCAGGGATGATAAAAAATAAAAAGAAATAAATAAAAAAGAAAGAATTCGATTTTTAAATTAGATCAAAGACTAAAAGTTAACTTCGTTCGTTCGTAATAATAATTAATATTCTTCAATCGAGAATAATTATCCGTAGATAAATAAGCTTTGTAATTTTCCTCTTTCCATTTTCTTTCTCCCTTCTTTCTCTCTCTCTCTCTCTCTTCCGTAAAACGGGAAGAGAAAACTTTTCGCGCCTGGAAGATTTATCGACGTTTCGTGAAGTTAACGTGACGTTAAAGCCACGTCCACTCGACCGTCCTGAAAGCCAAGAGGAGTCTAACGTTGACGCACTAATACACACATAAACACACACACACACACACACATATATATACACATATACAGTTACACATACGTACAAGAAAGTGGAAACTTCTCTCTCGCTTCTGTCGAGTTTATCTTTAGTGAATCGAGTCCGCTAACTTTCGACGCGGAACGAACTAACTCTCATCTACGTGATAAACACGTCTGCGTGTGTTAGTTAACACATACAAACATACACACACACACATGTATATAATTTTTTCTATTTATTTGTTTTTTAGACAAATATTCAATAAAATATTATTTACGTTAGAGTTCCATATGTATGTTCAGTTTTATTCTCTCTCTCTCTCTCTCTCTCTCTCTCTCTCTCTCTTTTCTCCCTTATGACGCACGTGCGTTGGATTAAAAAACGAACGGAAATTATGGCGGTGAGACCGGTGATTCCCTTTTCCCGGTCGAAAGTCCCACAGGACCCGATGTCACCGGAAATAAAGGTGCCAAGCTGCGTTTCGTTGAAGAAGGGAGCAAGCAAGCAAGCAAGCAAGCAAGCAAGCAACTAACCAAGCAACCAAGCAAGCAGTTAAACCTACTACCACCACTGTTACACACTGAAGTGCTTTCCTTCTTTTCGAGGGTGGCACCAATCTACGAAGCATCAACAACCCTCTTGCTGCCTTCTTCGCTCGCGGTTATGAATGCGTTACGACTGTCCTGCCTTTTTTAACGCGATGAGATAGGTACTTTTCTTTCTCTATCTTTTTTTCTTTTTTTCTTTTTCTCTCAAAGTCAAACACGTCGAATAATAAATATCGAAAAAACGGACGAGGAAAGATAATACCAGACCAATAGCTTCAAAACGAATCCTTTTGTCAACTTTCATTTTCTTTCTCTTTACTCTCTTTTTATATATATATATATATATATATATATATATATATATATATATCGTTGGATGACCCTCGATTTAACGAGGAAAAAAAGAAGAGAAAATGAAAAAAAAAAAAAATATGTCGGAATTTCGCAGTGATCCCTTTTAAACGAAATATAGTGCACGTGCGGTACAGACACAGACCGCACGTGGTCGATCGTGCGTAACTGAAAGAGTCCATATATACAGAAAGAAAGGGAGAGAAGGAAGGCGTACATATTCAATTATCAACCCTCTGCTAAAGCGTGAGCAACTAATGGCATTGCCAGACAAGCGAGAACTTATAATTTGTTGGCTGGCCAACCGGTGCACACAGGAAATCCCTATGGATAACTTTGCCTGACTTTACGAAGAAGACCTTAACGATCTTCTATGTATCTGTATGTGTGTGCGTACGTGTTGAGTAGAAAGACCTTTTCGTATATGAAAGACCAGAGTATTCGTGTTTCATCGAATACTTGGATGATTCGATTCGATTCGATTCGATTCGAACTGTTCTTATATCCTTTTCTTTTTTTTTTTTTTTCTATTTCTCCAATTAGGTATTTCGTTCGAAATCTTTACTCTGAAAAGTAAATATAACTCGATGGAAGGATTCTCGAGAGACTCTTGGAAATAACTTTTCTACGAGTCTTTTGAGATGTTCATTTCTCGTTAGAAGATCTATTCAATCTTAATATATATATATATATATATTGTCCTAAGAAAATACCTAACCATTTCTTTTTCTATATATATGTGTATATATATATATATATATATTAATTAATTAAGTTGAAACTTTAAAAACGTGATACGATATACGATACGATTCTCATTCGATAAATTATATTTCTTTATTTCTTATTTTCTCTATTAATCCAATGACCTATTAAGATTATCGGACATCACAAATTTTCTTTAATCCCTTCGAGAATTTATTAAACGATTTTATTAAACTTTATATAAAATATTAGAATCGTCGATCTTAATGAACTTAAGATCGATAATTCATAGTAAAAAAAAAAAAAAAAAAAAAAAAATCAAAGAAATTTTTTACACGATCATACCTCGTAAGAACTATATTATACTGTTGATATTTTCTCCATTAACAATATGGTTTCCGTCGTTGATTGTTCGCGAGTTTATAATCGAACGGAATTAAAACTGCAAATATTTTTTCACTGTAAAATATCGACGCCATTGTTTCGAATTTGTTCGTGTAAAAAGGTTCGATATCCCTCGAAAATAATTATTTACAAAAATATTAACTCCGAACAATGAACTGTTATTTAAAATGAAAAAAAAGAAAAAGAAAAAGAAAAGAAAAAAAGTATCTAACAATAAAAGTCATCTTCCTTTTCACGAGAAACGCGACAACGACGAGGACAAACATCTGCTTGACGATGAGTTATATACCCACTCGACCTATATTTCTCCTTGGACAAATTTTGTGGAAACGTCGAAACGTCTTTCAATGTTTATATTAGCCACCGCGGAAATAGAAAAGGCCGGAAGTAAAACATACGTTATTCGCGGATCGTTCGAACTTCACAAAAACAAGTATTTGACGTATGAATCTATAAAAACCCATCTTCTCATTCACCCAATCTTCTCTCTCCTAATCTCTTTTACTTCGATTTGAAATAAAAATCTATTGACAAAATTCCGATATAATTCGAATTAATAAATAATTCTCTCCATTGATTTTCTTTGTTATCCGTTCACCGTTCGAATAATATGAATTCCCATAGAAGCTTTTCTACGTTTTTCTATGATTCGTTTATATTACAAAGCTGTATGTATATACAGGATGCCCCAAAAAAATTGGGAACAAACATATACTACGTATTACTTAATTAATAAAAAAAAAAAAAAGATGAAAAAGATTCGTATAAAAAATTATGCACAAAAATGCTTTATCGAAAAGATACATGCTTTTAATAAATTCATAATTTATAATGGTGATTATAAGAAATGTATAAGCTTGGTCTCAATCTTTCTAGACACCCTGTATATACAATATACATATACATATATACATACATACATATATATATATATATAACGTTATCTTGCTGGCATAATGTTTCAATGAATACAAAACTTTTTCCACCACGGTTGCTCGACGCCATGACGATGATGAAGAAAAATAAGAAGAAGAATAAGAGGAAGCAAGAATAGAAAAAGAAAAAGAAAAAGAAAAAGAGAGAAGTACATAATGTGAAAACAAAAGGAAAACCTTCCTCCTACACGCGTCATGCTTTTTTATCTCAACGTTTGCACAGTTACGTTGCACAGATAGATACATACATACATACATACAACATATATATATATATATATATGGGTATACATATTGCAGTGTATACGATTTATTATGATGGCTTAGAATAGAAAACGCGTTACATTTCTATTAACGTCTAGTACGTGTCACAATGAAGAGATATTGTAATACTTGTAGTAACGATGAATATGTACATAGATATATACGTACATACATATATACTTATATACGTACGTGCCATATTCTATTTTCAACCTATAATATTATATACCTACATATATACATACGTACATACATACATAGATACATACGTAAGTGTACATATGATATAACGTGAGAACAATCAAAAGTATCTCATATACCATAGAGGTTCGATTTTTATGATCGAGAATGACGTTGATGAATGAGAAACTTATTCGTATGTGTGCATCAATATGTCTATATAATCTATGTGTGTGTGTGTGTGTGTGTATTTTAGCGCAGATACATTTTAAACGCGATAGAAAACGTATAACTCTACTATGAATAGAGACGTAACTAGATAAACATACATGTAACATATACACACACATATATACACATATATAGTATCTACGAAGCTTCGACGAATATTTCGAGAAATTCCTCTACAAATTTACTTTGGAAGGATATACAAATTTTGTCAACGTTTCACAAAAAAAAAAAAAAGAAAGAAAAAGAAAATAAAAAATAAATAAATAAAATAGGAAAATCCTAGTAAAAAGGGAAAAAATCCTAGTACACGTGAAAATCTCAAGCATACCGATGAGATAGAATACCAATGCGATAGATACGTAAATATTTACACACACACACACACACACACACATTACATATATACATACATATACACCATATATACACACACATATATGCAAACATATAGGTATAACTTAAAACGTCCAGACTTTCTCTTTCTCTCTCTCTCTCCTTTTTTTTCTAGCCCTTTTATTCCTTCTACACTCTTCCACTTCTCCGTTTCTCCTTTAAAGCCGTCAGAGATAAAAAGAAGTCGCCCGAAGCACGGACACGAACGGAAAGGAAGATGCAAAAGAAGAACGTATCTTCATCCTTCCCTTCCCTTACTTCCTCCCCCTATCCACCCCTCTTTTTTTTTCTACATCCTCTTCTTCTTCACTCCTTCGAGACACCCCTTTCGTTTTTCACTGTACTCCTTTTCTTTTTTTTCTTCTCTCTCTCTCTCTCTCTCTCTCTCTCTCTCTCTCTCTCTCTTTCTTTTTTCTTATTATTCTCCCTTTCTTTTCCTCACACGTCCTTCTCTAGTAAAAGTATTCTTCGCGAATCTTGAGACGAGAAGATTTTTACCCCTCCGGCACGTGGACCGAACAAGAAACTCGGTACTGGCGAACGCATACACACACACACACACACACACACATACAAACATACATACATATATACATAGATGTGTGATAGTGTCTCCTTTTCTCGAAAGATGCAAATATCATATGCGAAAGGAAACTAAGAAAGAAGAAGAGAACTCGTCGATTCGAAACTCGTCGCTTCGGTGAATATCTAATATACATGTATATATGTATATGTATGTATATATGTATATGTAAAAGTCTACGGTTATATTCGATAACCGTGAGTTTTCAACTTTCCAATAGGATTTAGACGCTTTTGGAGAATACCAGAGGGATAGAGAAACACTCCCCTTAATACTCCCCCTCTTCTCCTTCGATGTTATTTCCTCACCTTCTAACAGAATCGAAATTTTACGAGGACGAAAACGAAGACGAAAACGAGGACGACGACGAAACTATCCTCCCCTTTGCTTTTCTTTCCAACTTTCACGACTATTTTTATTATCCTATTTAACTATTCTTATTTACGACGTAGGATAACTGCCCATTAAAACTACGAAGAAACTTTAATTTCTAACATGTCGAGTAGAGAAAAACGATATTATATAGAATAATATAGAAATAGGATAATATTTGAAATAATAACGATAATAATAAAATAACAATAATATAATAATACCAAAAAAAAAAGAAAACTATATAAATACATAACTTCCATAATGAAAATACGAACTATCGCGAAAATATAAATAAAAAATTACACACACACACACACACACACACACAAGAGAAACAAAAATCTGAATTCTAATGAGTCTTCTGTAGGTCGTCGACTAAATGCCAGATTCGTATCACTGCTAACAATGAACAAGAGGGAAAGAGAAAAACAGAGATAGATATGCAAGCAAACCCTCGAGGAAAACGAAAGGGGTAATTGTTTCGTAAGAGGCCATAGTTGGAAGGGAGAGAGAAGAATAGCCATGACAAAGGGTAGACGCTCAAAAATCGAGACGATCTTTCTTCCTTGGATTTAGGAAGGCCAGTCACGTCAGCGTAAACGGACGTTCAAAGCTAGAATGTTCGCAGACATTTTCTCTCTCTCTCTCTCTCTCTCTCTCTCTCTCTCTCTCTCTACCCCCCTCTCTTCTCTCTCTTTTGGTTGAGAGAAGCGATAACACCCGCATGATCTTCAGACGAAGTACTTTCAACTCACGGTAGGGGGTTCCTTCGAAATGAGAAAGGGTCTCCCTTCATCCCTCTCCACTTTCTCTCTCTCTCTCTCTCTCTCTCTCTCTCTCTCTCTCTCTCTTTCTTTCTTTCTCTCTCTCTCTCTCTCTGTTCATCGAAACCAACCAAGGAAAAGAGATATCACTTCCCTTTCGTCTTCCTTTTCCTTTCTTCAGAATTTCCCTAACGAAGCGCCATATTTACGGCTACGCACATGACGTAACTTATTTCTACTTCGCTCATCGACTTTTTTCCCCCTTTTCAATGAAACCCAAAGAAATTAAAAAAAAAAGAAGAGAGAGAGAGAGAGAGAAGAAGAAATGAAAAAAAATATAAAATAAAAGAAAAAACGAAGTATTCTTTTATATCTTTGGTTGTAAAGGGAAGAGACCACATTGGTCCGACGTTTTTTCATTTTGCTGATATTTATTTCTGATCGTTTAAAGTGGTAATTTATAAAGCGTGACAGTTCCATGGGATTCTATGGTACTGTGAATAAATTCTACGGTAATGCGGAATAATTCAACGATCGAATCAATTTTTGTTTAATTATATACTTTTTGTTTCTATTACTCCGTTACTACTTTATACTTGTTTTCTTTCTTTCGATAAATCGTTTTTATATTTATTTATTTATTTTTTTATTTTTTTATTTTTTTAATATATAAAAGAAAAAATTGTTATAGTCTGACATTCATATAAGAAAATATATGTTGTACTTAATATCTCATTAAAATTGATAAGAAAGAGATCTTGTCAATCGTAGGAGAGAAAAAAATCAAATAATTGTCGAAGGTTCCGCAAATATTAGAACAATTTTTTTTCTGTTTCGCCAAAAGAAAAATGAGAATCCCCGATATAAAT
>NC_057702.1:2835457-2850457 GCF_014466175.1 Vespula pensylvanica | reverse complement strand
AGAGAGAGAGAGAGATATTGGCTATGAAATAAAAATAAAAATTAATTTTGTAATGAAATCAAGCTCAGTTCGTTATACATACATACATACATACATACATACATACATGTGTGTATATTTCTGTTTTAGAAATTAGAAAGCGTGATTATTTAGTTGTTTTTAGAACCGTGTCGTCCATAAGCATAATTTTAACATTCGTTTATTCCTAACAAGGTTTTCGAAGTTAACCAAGTTGCGTGACGATTTATTTCGTAGAAAAAAGAAATATATAATTCTCGTCGAGCAAGATAGAAGTAGGTGCTTCCGCTTTAAAGGATATAACGGTATGTGATGCTCGAATTTAATCCTATCAGAGCGATCCTCTAAATAGACGAGTTAGTTAGATTTACGTAGGGCTTCGCCGTTGATTACTGTAATCTAACCGACGCAGTTTCATCCAGACGTTCCTACGGATTTCGAAAGGGATTTCGTTGTTCGCGTTATCTCACGAGAGTTTGTGTACGACGATTAGCAAAGGAGAGAAATATTCTAACTACAAGAGAAAGAAAGAAAGAAAGAGTCACTTCTTTATGGGGTAGAAAAAAGAGAGAGAGAGAGAGAGAGAGAAAATACGAAGCACGATAAACAAAAACGAAATGAGAGAGATAGACACAGAGATGAGACAAAGACAGAGAGGGAGGGAGAGGGAGGGGGAGAGAGAGAGAGGTCACTTCCTTCTTTATGGGGTGGAAAAAAAAAAAAGAAAAAATGAAAAATACTAACCACGATAAACAAAAATGTAATGACATAGACAGGAAAAGAGAAGTCACTTCTTTTTATGGGATGGAAAAAAGGACAAGAAAATGCTAACGATAAACGAGAAGTGAGAGAGACAGAGATAGAGACGGAGAGTCATTTCCATTATATAGAAAAAAAGATAAGAATGAAAAGGAATACGTAAGATACTAATCAAGATAAATAGAAACGATATAAGAACGATGTAGTAACTTCCTTTTTCTTCTTGTAGCAAGTAAACAAACAAACAAACAAACAAACAAATAAATAAACACGTAAATAGACACGCAAAAAGAGACGTCCATCGGAGAATCTCTTTCTTAAGAATTTTAACGAGTCCCAAAATAAAAAGAAAAAATATGTATAAAAATAAGTTAACTCTCTCTCTCTCTCTCTCTCTTTGTTTCTCAAGAAGAAAAAAAAAGAAAGAAAAAAAGAAAAAGAAGAATAGTTTCTATCTCTAACACCCTTCGCGAAAATCGAAGAAAGTTCGTAGATACGAGAAGAAGAACCTGTCCAAGAGACTAATAAGATATTCTTTCTCGACAAAATTCGCCATGCCGATAATTTCATTCTTAGTTCGAAACACGAGACGAACAAACACGTCTTTTATAAGAGAACGCGAATATATCTTTCATTCGTTTCTAAGAGATATGTATACGCGAGAACGCGTAACGAGTTACGTGACTTGCCTCTTCTCTATTTCTTGTTTGTCCTCCCTCTACATTCACCCCGTTCATTCTTACTCTTTCCACCCTCTTACAACATATCGATACGTCGAACTAGAAAGACCATTGTAAAGAATCAGACGACTCTTCTCTTCTCTTCTCTTCTCTCCTTTGGATAGGTCCAGAAAGAAATCTCTTTCTTTCTTTTTTTTTTCCTCATTTTTTTTTTTCTTTCCATTTCTTTTCCTTTCTTTTCTTCCCTCGTCGACCCTTATTATCGTAGTCCTTTGTCATCAACGTCCAACGGGGGTAGAAATCTCAAGAGGAGAAAGAGAAACAGAAAGAGAAAGAGAGAGAAAGAGAGAGAGAGAGAGAGAGAGAGAGATAGATAGATAGAAAGAGTGAAAGAGAGAGTGAGAGAGAAAGAGAATTCATTGTAAACGCCTTACGAATAATTCCATTCGAGATCGGTAGTAGTTGGGCTCGTTAGAGGATGTACAATAATGTCGTCTCATTGTTCGAACGATTTTTCCATCCTTCTTTAACTCTCGTATATTCAACAGGGAGACGATATCCTTCGAGAAAGAAACATTTAGAGCGGAATCCTTGCTTTGTATACTACATTGCTTCTCTCTCTCTCTCTCTCTCTCTTTATTTTTTTTACTTTTTTTTATTTCTTTTTTTTTTTTTGTTGCTTTCTCCCTCTACCTACCATTCTCCCATTCTTCCTCCCACGTTCTAATTTTTTTTTTCTTTTTTTTTTTTTTACAAAGGACGAGTGTCCACTTCTGGACGAATAGAATAGATGGACGAAAGCGACAAAATAAAGAAAGAGAGAGAAAAAGAGAGAGTAATTTCCGTAGCACGTGCTACGAGAACGAAAAGCTTTTTTTCTTTTTTTTTTTCTTCTTCTTTCTTTCTTTCTTTCTTTCCTTCCTTCCTTCCTTCCTTCCTTTAAATCTCAACTCAAACCCTCGTTTACACCGAGTTTATTATTTTCTTCTTTACACGACCGTCAACGACTCTTTCTTTCTTTCTTTCTTTTTTTCTTTTCTTTTCTCTTTCTCTTTTTCCTCCCTCTTTCTTTCCCTTATTAGAATACAAAGGAACACCGAATTGTTCTTAGCCCAGTAAGAATCCTTTCCCTTTCAGAAAAAAAAAGAGAGAGAGAGAGAGAGAAACCAATCCAACGATGAGAATGAAAGCATAAACAACCCAATTCACTTCCACGTTATTTTACTTTTAATTCTTTGACGAAGAGAATTCTGGCAGGAGAGATTCGTTCTACGATAGAAAGAGATAACAAAAGAGGGGATAATAAAATAAATAAATAAATAAATAAATAAATGAATGAATGAATGAATGAATGAATGAATGAATGAATGAATAAAATAGAAGTGGAAAATAAAAAAGAAGACGAAGTAACGAAATTGTACGAGTTTGAGTACTTAATATCGCGTGTAATAGAATCCCTTTTATTTCAAGAATCTGATACGAGAAAAAGAGAAAAAAGAAAGAAAGAAAAAAAAAGAAAAAAAGAGAGAGAGAGAGAGAGAGAGAGAGAGAGAGAGAAGAAAAAGAAATAGTAAACGTTTTGGAATAAAAGGAGTTACGAATGAAAGGATTACTCTTTGATCGTTGAAACATAAAGTTCAATGATTAATCCTAATCGATCATTATTAATCTGTACAAACTGAGAAAACGTGTATCGTGCAAATTCGATGGGAATGTTACCGCTATGTCCTTCGTATAAATAAAGGGACGTTCGTTCGTCCCTTATACGGTCTTCGAAAACTGAAAGAGAAAGAGAGATAGAGAGAAGGAAGGTAAAAGAGAGAGAGAGAGAGAGAGAGAGAGAGAGAGAGAGAGAGAGAGAGAGAGAGAGAGAGAGAGAGAGAGAATACGACAAGTAGTTATCGCTCGTTTGACCAGCTGCAGGACGAAGGATAACGTGCCACCCACGTTTCGACTCGAGGCATCAGGTAATCGATTTATCTTCTGCTTCCTCGTTCTTGAATTTTTCCTCTTGCTAACTTGTATTTTTTTTTTTTATTATTTATTTATTTTTTTTATTTATTTTTTTATTTTTCTTCATGAAGATTCGTATGAGAATCAGAAAGAGAGAGAATAATTTTTTTTCTGTTACAAGTGCGAAGAATCGTTTACCTAGAATGATTTATAATCCATATCGTGGGACGAGAAATAATATAAATAATTCAAACGATGATGATAATATATAGTCGAAATAATCTCAATATTAATCTATCATGGTGGATACATATCGTTTGGTTGAATTCTTTTTATCGATAGTATTTTTGATTTTTCTTGATCGTATTTTGGATATCTGTATATCGGTATATGTTATAAAATAGAAATATATGAAATATGTATGTATACATGTGTGTATATTTATCTGTTTATTTTAATAGAAAATTTTAATGGAAATTTTATAGGAGAAGGAAAAAGGAAAAGAGAAAATGTAATCAAAAATATCGAAACAATTTTCAAGATGGATAATATAAACGATTTAGAAACGAGTACTTCGTTACGATTGAAAAAGTTATGAGTTTTCACGCGGACCCTTTATAGCGACCAGGAAAAGAGAAGAAAATAAAACGAGAGAGAGAGATACGGATAAAGATAGAAAGAGAGAGAGAGAGAGAGAGAGAGAGAGAGAGAGAGAGAGAGAGAGAGAGAGAGAGAGAGAGAGAGAGAGAGAGAGAGAAAGAAAAACAAAGAACAAGAGAGATAGAAAGAGATAGATAGATAAATAGATAGAGAAAGAAAGAGAGAGAGAGAGATAGAAATAGTGTGCAACGTAACCACCAAAATATTTCAATTTCCTGGGGGCAGTTTCAAGGGCGTCGATACGTTTTCAAGCTCTTCGAAATCCTATATATCCTGAAGCTATACATACATACATACATATATGTATGTATGTATGTATGTATAGAGGAGAGTCAATCTTGATTTCTTTGACATTTTCCCTAGATCTAGTTGAAAATATTTCGACGGAAATCCGTCGTCGAGGGAGGTAAGAACAAGAAGGATTTCTTGTCTCTCCTTTCTTAACCCCTCTCTTTTCACCCTCTCCTCACCCCTATAACTCAGTAGGTAACATAACATATCACGTACGAGACTCGTCCTTATCGACGACGTTTCTTCGAGCGATGCTACAACAGCTATAAATTTTCTCGAACGACATCGACAGGTCGAATAAATAAACGATGCATCACTCTAGAGATTTTCGACTATGTATCACATGATATAAATGAGAGAGATGTACCAAGAGAGATAGATAGAGAGAAAGAGAAGGAACATCAATTTTCTCGACCTACTTTTGTAATATAATATAATGTAATATAATATATCTCGTATATAATTAACATAAATTTTATATTTTTCAATCGAAATAAGGAGAGCTCTCTTTTCAGTATATATAATACATACATTCATATATATATATATATATATAGATATATATTTTACTTTTTCTTTTTTATCTAATGAAAATATCGATATCCATTTCATATCCCTAAGGATGCGTTTGAAAATACGTATATACTTAACTACACGTATACAGACATACATATACATATATGCAACTGTCTACCTTTCGAAGATGCAACTAAAATGGAAAAGAAAGAGAAAGAGCGAAAGAGAGAGAGAGAAAGGTATAAAAAAAAAAAGAAAGAAAGAAAGAGTCGTAGTCTCGAGAATGTTTCATCGAATGGATCGATCGTGAACGAGGGTGGTGAACGAGAAACTCGCTCTCTCTCCGAATCAATTTGAATACGAATATATTCCTCCTACTCTATCTTTGTATAGGGAGGAGAGTGAGTATCACACACGCGACAAGAAAGCAAGAGAAAGAAGGATAGAGAGAAAGAAAAAAAGAGAGAAAGAGAAAGAGAGAGAACGATGCAATAAATAATAAGCGGGACCACCGAGCACCGATCAGGCCGGTGCAAGGTAAATAGTTCGAGTCTCTATATTTAGAATGCAGCCTCCGGACCGTTGCATTATGCACCGTAAATTTCACGCTCCATGGCTTTTACTGTCGTACGGTAAAACGCACGACGAGTATGTCATTTTCTCGTTAAAATCATCGACATCGACTTTCCTTCTTCTTCTATCTTCGTCTATTATAAAATCGAGTGATCTCGACGTATCAATGGATTGGCTGACACAACTTATCAACATTCTTTCTTTTCTTTTCTTTTCTTTTCTTTTCTCTTTTCTTTTCTTTTTTCTTTTTTTCTTTCTTTCTTTCTTCTTCTCTTTCTTTTTGTTTTGTTTTGTCTTTTAAATAAAATTGAAAAGAAAAAGGAAGTAATTCCCGTTATAAGAATGTTCAGTGAATTGATTAGTCGACTGACATTCCTTCAACATTCCATCATTAACCTTTCGGTGGAATTAAAAAATGATAATTTTAAATTTTAAAAAAGATAAAAGATGCATATACAAGTGTGTTACTTTTATGTGAAAGTTTAATGAATCGACTAATTGGCTGATATATCATAACGTGTCAACATTCTTTCATTAATCCTTTAATGAAATTGGAAAATGATAATTAAAAGAAAAGGAATAAATAAATAAATAAATAAATAAATAAGTAAGTAAATACACATACACGTACAAACAAACGCACGAAAGTATCGTTACTCTTGTACGAATGTTTAATGAATTTACTAATTGATCGATGTGTCAATATTTTTTCATTAATCTCTCGATGGAATTCGAGAAACGACAATTAAGAACATAAAAAAAAAAAAATAAAAAATATACGATGATGTTATTTCTATGACAATGTACGATAAATTGATTAATTAACTGACCTAGCAACTTTCTTTTATTAATCTCTCGGTGGAATTAGAAAATGATGATTAAAATAAATAAATAAATCAATCAATCAATAAATAAATATAAAAAAGTGTGTTATTTCTATGAGAATATTTAACGAATTGACTGATTTTAATCTCTCGATGGAATTTTGAAAAACGACAATTAAAAAAATAAATAAATAAATAAATAAATAAATAAATAAATAAATAAATATAAAAAAGTGTGTTATTTCTATGAGAATATTTAACGAATTGACTGATTTTAATCTCTCGATGGAATTTTGGAAAATGACAATTAAAAAAGACTGAGAAAAAAAAATATATTACTACACTGAAAAAAAAAAAAAAAGAAAGAAAGAAAGAAAGAAAAATAATATTTATAATACGTATAGCAAACGAGTAGTAGTTTTCTTTGTTTAGTCGATACCGTTAATGAGATAGTTAAGTATATATTTTTAACACGACAACGAGACAAGATATCCCGACACCGTAGACTTCCGGTTGAACGATTGTTAATTCTGTAAAAGGAAGTTTTTAACGTAATCATCATAATTAACGAGATACACACTCGCAATTGTAAAGGTTGGATCTACGAAAAAAAGATACATCTATCTCTTCGTTCCATTCTCTTTGATACTTTCTGTCATTTTATTATTCCCGTAATGTGACGACCATGGGAAAAAAAAAATTTCTCTCGCATTCTCCATCGCACGAGAATAAAAGAATGAAAAAAATAAGGAAAAGAGAAAAAAAAACAAAACAAAAGAGAGAGAGAGAGAGAGAAATAAAAAGAAAAAAGAAAAAAGTTCTCGACTTCACTTTTACTTTATTTTACTTAGTCATATTCTAGTTTGAGAAGGTTTTTCCAAAATGAGCCAAGCCGAGCGCCAAGCCGAGTCGAGCGTACGAATGAGCGAGCAATTAACGACAAACACGAGATTCGACCTTGACACATTTCACATCCACCATTCGAGTTTATAAAGAACGATCCTTTTGAAGGAGAAAGAGAGAAGGAGAATAAGAGGTGAGGGAGATGTAGGGTTAAGAGGAAGAGAGATGAAGAAGGGGTGAGTGAGGAGGGGAGAGAAGAATTTTCTTCGTCAGAAAAGTCGACGTTATTCCCAGTAGAGGAGTCCGAGAACCAACGTCGTTTCTTTTTTTCACGGTATTCAATCCAAATAAGTCGGTGCAGGTGCCTTTTCAAACGACGAAAGCTCGTCGACGACGTGTTGGTCGTTTTATTCGTGATCATAGTTGTCGTGTTTCGTAGTCTAGGATAAGTCTAAGTTTGACCTCGAACGAGCTAGTCTCCTTTCAAACGAGACATCTATGGGTTGGATAGAGAGAAGGGTTCGAGTTTTCTTTTTAAGGAAATGGGATAGAAGAGGTAAGAGAGAGAGAGAGAGGGGGGGATGAGAAAAAAAGGGGGATGAAAGAAAAAAGGAGATAAAAGGGAAGGAAAAAAAGTTTGGCTCTTCGTAAGTAAACTACCTCCAAAAGTTACGAGCTTTTAGCCTACTTTTTATATACGAGAAAAAAATAGAGAGAGAGAGAGAGAGAGAGAGAGATTATCGATTTAATATTTTCTTTAATGATATTTAGAAACGAACAACAGAGATAGGTTTTATCTTTCGACGTGTTGATAAAAAAAAAAAAAAAAATGAATCGTGTCGACGTTTAAAAAGAGAAATATATTTGAAAGATATTCCAACGAAACGCGACTCATTTGTAAAATCATGCGAAGTATCTCTGATATTATCGATTTTATCCCGTACGCGTACGAATTACCAGCTTTTGAAATAAAATATGAAGAGAGAGAGAGAGAGAGAGAGAGAGAGAGAGAGAGAGAGAGAGAGAGAGAGAGAGAGAGAGAGAGAGAGAGAGAGAGAGAGAGAGAGAGAGAGAGAGAGAGAGAGAGAGAGAACTAACTCGATCTACGATTGCAATTAAAACGGACAGTGTTGGTTGCAAACTTTTTACCCTCCATCCTTTCGTTCGATGATTATTACAAATTTAAAAATATATTTTCAAACATGTACACTATCGTTCGATAAACGATATTTACTAAAACGAGCGAATATCGATTAGTTTCCTTTTCCTTTTTTTTTTCTTTTTTTTTTTTCTTTCTTTCTTTCTTTATGAAATAAAATCGTTGACATTGTTATTCATTATTCCTTTCTATTTTATTTATCTTTCTTTTCTTTTTTTATTACTTCTTTTTCCGTTTAAAAACGATCGCTCGAACATTACTCGAAATTACACTTTCGATAGGTTTCGCGTCTGCTGCGAGGTATGTAACGAGCGTGTAACAAAGCACATCTCGCGCTCATATTACGTGTCCAACCTCCAATCGTGTGCACGGCCACGGTTACCTACGTGATATATATCAAACGATATGCACAGTCACGCTGCCGACATCGAGTGTATAAATTATTAGGCGAGGCAATAGGAACAGAGTCAGAGCGAACGTATTTCGCGTTTCATTACCCCTCGGCTCGTGTGTCTGTCCTCTTCACGCGCGAATAATCACGACGATCCTTCGAACCGCGACGAACTCGTGTATCTATAAAATATGTATCTATATGAAAATAATAACGAATTAAAAATTGATGTTTGTAAGGAAAAAAAATATGAACGAAATCAAACGAAATTAATAATAATGTCGTTATTCGACGAATCGTAAAATGATCGTGACAAACTCGTGTATTTATATGAAAATAATAATAACGAATTAAAAATTGATATTTATAAAAAAAAAAAAAAAAAATATATGAACGTCGAACGAAATTAATAATAATATTATTATTCGATGAATCGTAGAATGATCTTGACGATCTTTTGAATCGTGACAAAGTCGTGTATCTATATGAAAATAATAATAACGAATTAAAAATTGATATTTATATATATATATATAAAAAAAAAAAATATGAACGTCAAACGAAATTAATAATAATATTATTATTCGATGAATCGTAGAATGATCGTGACGATCCTTCGAACCGCGACGAGCTCGTATATCTATAAAATATGTGTCTATATGAAAATAATAACGAATGAAAATGTCTCGCAAAGAGAAACATACAAGTAAAATTAAACAAGATTATTAATAACATATATTATTCGATGAATCGTAAAATGATCGCGACGATCCTTCGAACCGTGACAAATTCGTGCTTATTACTTTTCAGAAGAAAATATGTTATATAGAAAATATATATATATAGAAATAACAATAAATAAATACGTATCCCTTCCAAAAAAAAAAAAAAAAAAAAAAAAAAAAAAAAAAAAAAAAAAAAAAAAAAAAAAAAAAAAAAAAAGAGAGAGAGAAAGAAAATTATCCAACGAATCGTAAAATAATCATAACGATAAAATATCTATACAAAATTAATAACAAATATAGAATTACTCCACAAGAAGAAAATAAAAAAAAAAAAAAAAGAAAAAGAAAAAAAACAGATAATCAAAAGAACTTGAAGCAAAACAAAAAAAGTAAAAGAAGAACAAAAAAAAGAAAGAAAGAAAGAAAGAAAGAAAGACCAGCAAAAACAAAATTAAATAATAAATAGCATTGATCGCGGACGGAAAATTCGAAAGAGCTAAATTCTTTTGATCTTTTCAAGGAACGTTGGATAAAAGCCATTAATTCTAAACGATAACCTTCTCTCTCTTTCTCTCTTTTTCTCTCTCTTTTCGTAACGGAGAAATTCTTCGGGCGTTTTGCCAAGTTCGCATTTGCGACGATTCGTCGTCGTCGTCGTCGTCGTCCTCGTCGTCGTCGTTTATTCGAGAAATCGAATAAACCCACTTCTTTTGATTTCAAAACTACGTACATACGTACGTACTTTTCAAACATTTAAAAAAACATACAAACACATATAGCCATAGAAAGATGCACAGACATACGTATAAAGACTCACAAACACACACACACACGTGTGTGTGTGTATATATATATATATATATATATATATATAAGGGATGTTTAGTAAAGGGTGAGATTGAAAAATGAAGAAAGGTCTATAACACTCAACTCCTACACGTGTGCTTGACCCACGCAAGAACGTTCAAGAACGTTCAAGAATGAACTGGTGGCCTAAGCTAAAGAACCGGATTCGACGTTTCCCCATGCTCGTACGTTACGACTCCAACGCACCTGTTCAACAAAAAGGAGGGAAGAAGAACGTTCTACTCTGGTGAGACTTCGCTAGAGACTCTGGACTCTACTTTCGATTTAGAAAAGGGGATGGAAAAAGAAAGGAATGACTGGGAAAAAAGGAGGGAGAAGAACGAAAAAAGAAGACGAAAAGAAAAGGAAAGGGAAGGGAAGGGAAGGGAAGGGAAGGAAAGGGAAGAAAAAATTTAGAAAAAGAAAAAATAAAGAAATACCACATTTTTTCCAACGACGAGAACGAAGATGTGCGAAGGTGCATTCTTCGATCCAGACGAGACGATTACTATCATTTTCTCTTTCTCTATTTCTCTTTTTCTCTCTTCTCGACTTTCGATTATCTCGAATTTCTAATAGAAGAATTTCTTCGGTTGGAAAGTTGGAAAATGTTCTATAGGTATACTTCTATGAATAATCTTGTTCTGGAATTTTTAATGAAATTTCTTATTTCATGTCTATATAGTGTATATATATATATATATAAATTCTATATATTTGTTCTATATATCTATCTATCTCTGTTCGCAGCTTATTGACTATAATTACGACGCTTACGTGCTACCCACATATATAACTATGCTTTTAAAAGCACTTAGACCTACGTGAGATATCACGATCGTTCAGATATGTGTGTGTGTGTGTGTGTGTGTATGTATGTATGTATGGATGTATATATACATCTATTATGAAACACCTTTAAAAGCTAATAAACTCTACTTGCTCTTCCACCTTTTTTTTTATATAATAATTACAAGAGAAACATGGCTGATAAAATTCTATGAATGTTTAATAAAGAAAACATGTACTTGTGATAGCGTAGAATGTTAAATTATATTCTGATAGGTTAAAAGGCTGAAAGTAGTTAAAGAAAATAAAAATAAAAAAAAAAAAAGAATAGAGAGAGAGAGAGAAATAGAGGTATGAACACCACAGACTGGATATTTCACTCACAAACTTTGGGATAATTCACATCAGAGAGAAAAAGAGAAAAAGAGGGAGAAAGGAGATGAGCTCAGCTTTGAATAGACTTTCCAACAATTTGAAACAGAACATCCGAGCTTCCATGCAGAAAAAAAACATGAAGAAGACTACGAGAGACCTTCGTAGTTATACCTATGGATCACTACGAATATTCATTTCTATATCTTCACGTATATTTTTTCTAACTATACCTATATACACGTATGATATATATATATATATATATGTATGTATATGTGAGTGAGTGAGTAACGTGCCAACATAAGAGTAGCCTTTTTCTGATGAACTTCTATATATATAAAAAAAAAAAAAGGAAAAGAATAAAGAATAAAAAAAGAAATAAATAAAAAATAAAAAAGAAACTTAGTCGACGAAAGGATGAAAATTTTCATTGTCGATTTCGTTGATTCGTTCGTTCAAACATCGCCGAACTTAATTCATTAGAAAACTCTATTCGTTCGGATTAAAGATTGATGGAGAATGAAAGGAAAAGACGAAGGATGGGGTTGTTTACTCATAAAATTATCGAATTTTCTCTACGAGAAGGAGGAAGGAAAAAGAAGAGAAAAAATGAAAAAAGAATTAAAAAAAGAAAGAAAGAAAGAAAGAAAAAAAAAATACAGGGGAAAAAGGATGGTTCAGAAGGGAGACTAAGAATAAAGTAGATCGAGCGACGTATTTGAAAATGTAATTTGTCGTAATAACTTCTTAGCAAGTTCGTAGAATCGATTAAAGTTTGCCTTCGCGTTCACCAGAACGAAATCATATTAACGGCCATTAATAAGAATTAAGGATAGACTGGTTGACACGTTAGGTCGAAGGCGATTATATATATATATATATATAGAAAGAGTGAGAAAGATATATATCTAAAGATAGATAGAGAAAGAAAGAAAGAACGATTGGATTTAGCAAAGGGGTTATTTAGCTGTTCTGTTACATTGTGTAATTTCATGCGACGAAACTTTTACCGTGACTGTCTGTCGTCTGGTAAATGTAAATGAAACATTAATCACTATACGTCGAGGGTAGTATAAAATATGAAGGAAGAGACCGAATGCGTATTATCTATAGTAAGTATAGTAACAAAATTTGTCAGGGATATTGAGATATATACATACATACATACATACATAGATACATATATATATATATATATATATATATATATTATTCGAAAAGATGGCTAATTCGAATGGACCGACGACCATTGCGACACTGTTGGGAGTTGTTCACAACCATAGCTGTTGTGACATCGAAAACAATGACTTCGTTCGTTCATTCGTACGTCGTTCATTCGTTTCGCGGCTTCGCAATTATCCAACGACCCTTTAATTATCGGGCATTCCTTTCCCACGAAACTTCCTTCTCGTATAAAGGAATTATTCAAAAATGTACGACGTTACCTTTAAAAAAAAAAACCAAATAATAAAACGTATGCGTCCTTATTACCTGCGGTATCTAATTATCAAAAAAAAAAAAAAAAAAAAGAAAAGAAAAGAAAAGAAGAAGAAGAAAGAAAAAATGTCTGGATAAAAAATAAAGACGAGATCGGACGAAATAACGATTATAACAATAACACGTGACAAATTTGCGTCAATAAAATATCAAACGAAGGAAGAATTTTGATTTATTATTTATTTCTTTAAACGGTGGGAGTAGAGTCGAAGAAAATAACGCGAACGAAAGGATGATTGCTATTCTTTTCTTTTCTTTTTTTTTTTTTTTTAAAGTCTAATTAACGAAGTAACGTCGTCGATCTTTCGTAATGATCCACGTTGGGATTGTACACAGGTAAATTTTTTCTTTTACGGATCGAAGAACATAAATTTCAATTACGTTCGTGCATCTCGAAAGTGGAAAGTGTCGATATGTCAGGAACGTATCTACCGTTATAAGTCGAGTCGTAGTCGTGGCTCGTGAAGTCGTCGTTGAAAGATCGATCTTGTCCTCGAGAGATCGAGAAGAGAAGAGAAGAGAGGAAGAACGCGAGTAATATCGATCGTTCGTACATTTATATGCTGGATCACGCAAGTGAATCCCCCATAATATAATCGAGCCATAATTGCTTTCGTAGGAAGGAGAAATCGATGTTTCAACCAAAACCTTCCTTCCTTCCTTCGAGTTTTCATGCTCGAGTTGTCTCACTGGCTCGTTGTAAGAATTACAAGTTCCTACGTTTCACCTGTGAAACACGTAACTCTTGATACACCTTGCCGTTACGTGTAATAGGAGTTACGTGTAACGACTTGAGTAATCGAGTACTATTAAAGAGAGTTAATGGTGGAATTACAGCGAACGAAAGACGAAGTCAACGTGTTTTCTTATCGATAATGATTTATAAATGGTAGGATATATAAATGAAATGAAGTGAAATAATATAAGTCGAGTATTTGTAATCTTTGATCGTATGTACGTTTTTTTTTTTTTCTTTTCTTTTCTTTTTTTAAACTAAATATGTTCTTCTAACGAGTATTTTATTCTAATCTGTGAAATGGTTTTATTTCAAAATAGAGCTGGATTGATTTCTTTTCTTTTCGTTTGAGAGAAATGAAAAACATATTTCTTGTTTTCAGTTTAATTATTTTCTATAAAAGAAAGAAAGGATAAAAAGAAAGAAGTAAAGTACTAATAAGAAGAAATTGTTGGTTAGATATTATTCTCGAGAAAAATTGTTTCGAAAGGATATATTCATCATTCTAAGAAAAGTTTTAATCGGGGAACACGCGAATAGATGATTTTTCTAAAAGAATAAACGTTTCAATGAATATTCTAATATTCTTAAAAAAAAAAAAAAAAAAAAAAGTTTTAATCGAAAGAGACGCAAATAGACGATCTTCCAAACGATAAAAATATTTTCACGAATATTCTAATACCATCAAGAAAAGTTTTGATCGGAAAAAATACAAATAGACGACTTTTCTAACCGAACAAATAACTCCAACGAATATTCTAATATCCTCAAGAAAAGTTTTAATCGGGAAAGACGCAAATGGACGATTTTTCTAACGACAAAAATATTCCAACGAATATTCTAATATCCTCAACAAAAGTTTTGATCGAAAAAGGCGCAGACCGACGATCTTTCTAAAAGAAGAAGGGAAAACAAAAAAGAAGAAAAGAGAGAACAAAAAAGAAAAAAAGAAATATTTCAACGAATACATCGATCTCCTAAGAAACAATTTTCATCGATAAAGACGCAAATATTGCTAATTCGATCCTTTATAAAAAAAAAAAAAAAAAAAAAAAAAAAAAAGAAGAAGAAGAAGAAAAATCAAGAAAGAGAAAAACAAAACAAAAAATATTTCAACAAAATATTCTAATCTCTCTAAGCAAGTTTTAATCGAAAAGAGGCAAGTGACGGTCGTCAGGTCGACAGGAACTTCAGCATGTGGAGAGACTCCGCTGCAGGGAGATTCCATGCGTACCGAACGTTGGTGGTAAACGCACTCAAAGGGAGAGAAATACGTACGTACGTATGTGTACAAGAGAAACAAAGAGACATACAGACAGACAGAAAGAGAGAGAGAGAGAGAGAGAGAGAGAGAGAGAGAGAGAG
>NC_057702.1:2831244-2835287 GCF_014466175.1 Vespula pensylvanica | reverse complement strand
GAGAGAGAGAGAGAGAGAGAGAGAGAGAGAGAGAGAGAGAGAGAAAAGGGGAAACACGGAAGAGAATGGAGGGCAAAAGGGTAGCCCTAAGCATACCCCCTGTACGACTCTATACTTCTCTGTCCTTGCCATTCCTATAGCATATGAAAGAGAGAGAGAGAGAAAGAGGTGTTGCTCTCTCTTTCTCTTAATCTTTTTCAGGTTTTTATCCGTCTCTATCGCTCTTGTAGAGGTTCTATACTCAGAGGCGGCAAGACAAGTCCTACAGAAAATGCGCGAGGAGAATTACCTAGCTACCCCCGAGCAACCCTCGTCGTAGTCTCGATCAAACCAGACCATCGTCTATCCTTTCACCCTTCTTGGGTTCCTTTTCCTTTTCCTGTTCCTCTTCCCTTAACGGGAAATCGAGCTTAAGCTTTTCGTCTTTCGTCCTTTTACTCGAGTAGATAAACGAACTGTCTACCCTATATATATATATATATATTTATATAATATATATTATATATGTATGTATGTATGTATGTATGTATGTATGTATGTATAATATAATAGTATGTGAATCGTAGTATTTAATATTTGAATATATGTTGTAATTGGTATTAAAACAAAAATATATATATTTATAATATAATAGTATGTAAATCGTAGTATTTAATATTGGAATATGTTGTAATTGGTGTTAAAATAGAAATATATATATATATATTTATAATATAATAGTATGTAAATCGTAGTATTTAATATTGAAATATATGTTGTAACTGATGTTAAAATAGAAATATATATATATATATATATTTATAATATAATAGTATGTAAATCGTAGTATTTAATATTGAAATATATGTTGTAACTGATGTTAAAATAGAAAAATATATATATATATATTTATAATATAATAGTATGTAAATCGTAATACCTAATATTGATATATATGTTATATTAACGATATAATTAACGATAAAATAGAAATATATATATATATATATATATACACACAAGTACTTATGTATAATATAATATTATATTTAATCATAATATTCTAATATTGTAATATTAGTTATAATTAATAATAAAATAGAAAAAATATTTCTTTTTCATTAACAATTAAAAGATCATCGATTAAATATTTCCCATACAGAAATATGTAACACCTTTGCGATACAAGTTAAATAAATGAATACGAGAGGAAGAAAGCGTTTATGCCAGACGCTTATCCCATAGGAATGATTTGTCATTCCTCTGACAGGTAATTTCAGGGTGGAAAGTGTAATTGAAGAGAAAGAGACACAACGTTCGAATGAGAACGAACGAGAGACAGAGACAGACATAACGAAACACACACACACGCGTTTGTATATGTTTATTTATATAGTAGAAAGGGTGCAATGGTATCAGAGCGAGTTGATGAACACAATGCTATCTTTACTATATAACAGAGAATTAAACGGCATTAAGATGAACGCTTTCGAGTACGTCGTCATCTGGTAAGATGATATACGATGATAACTCTCAACGAGATATGATGTTTCAGTGAATAACTTCGCATTCTTGTTATTGTTGTTGTCGTTCGTGTTATCATTGTCATCATTTTTGTTCTCGTTATTCGAAAAAATATAAACGAAACATCAAAGTTATTTACTTTCTACGAGATGACGACGACGACGACGATAATGATGATGATAATGATGATGATGATGATGATGATGATGATCATGGTTCTGTAGATTATCGTTTCTTTTGAAAATCTAGAGAGTTTTAACGTTATCTTAAAAACGAATACGTTAAGAATAAAATGAAGAAGTCAATATGAAATAAAAAAATATTTAGCGCAAATTAAAAAAAGAATACTATACTACATTATTATTGTCAATTGAGATCTTCCTTTTCTTCTATTGCAAACAAGACAATAGCAAATATTTTTATATGTACTATACATTGATACACTAACGTGTCTATTATTAGAAACTATAAATGTATATTAATAAGTATATTACAAATTCCTTTGGAAAATCTGACTATAGTAATTTCCGAAAATATCAATTTTTATGTACGTTTATATATCTATTAAACGTTCATTACAAATTTCAAACACACACGAATCAATAAAG
The DNA here is from genome assembly GCF_014466175.1 of Vespula pensylvanica. Classification (NCBI taxonomy): domain Eukaryota; kingdom Metazoa; phylum Arthropoda; class Insecta; order Hymenoptera; family Vespidae; genus Vespula; species Vespula pensylvanica. The sequence goes on along the minus strand of NC_057702.1, from coordinate 2,833,176 downwards.
ATATTATAGTATTATATATATATATTTTTTTTTTGGAAACGTGACTATAGTAAGTGTTTATATAAAAAATATATATATGCAAAAAATTGCCAAGTAGAAAATTGTTTTTGCTTTTAAAACTTCATCGTTTACGTTATCAACCATTTCACTTTTTATATTCTCATATTCGTTCTTTTCCGTAAAAAAAAAAAAAAAAAAAAAAAGAGAGAGAGAGAGAGAGAGAGAGAGAGAACTTTTCAATTCTTTTAGTTCGAACGTCAATTTAGAAATAAACATAGACGAACCACCCTTCACGTTTTTCTCAAGTATATTATAAGAGCACTCGACGTGCCCTTCGATCCTTCCTTGGTACCATCTAATTGCAAAGGACTTTGAAATACGCCCTTTTCTCTTATATATATATATATATATATATATATATATATATTACTTCCCTTCCATTTTCTTTTCAATGACGTCCCTTCTTCCCTTTATGTACTTACTCGAAACGCGGAAATGCGACGTTTACCGCATGAAATTTGATTGGTCGTTGTTTTTTTTCTTTTTCTTTTTCTTTTTTGTTCTTATCTTTTTTTTTTTTTTTTTAATCAATTACGTAAACGTCCTTTCGACGCTCGATTGAAGTTCTAACGTCTAACCACTCGTAATATCTGCTCAGCGAGTAACATATACGTATATACTTTTCATAGAGATTTAAGAAGTGTGTGTGTGTGTGTATGTAAGCAGAGAAAGAGAAAGAGAGAGAGGGGAGAGGGAGAGAAAAAGGAAGTTATATAAATAAGTTTTCGTTTTCACGAATAAAAGACGTCGACGGTAAGTTTGCTCGCACTTTTTCAATGCTTGTTAACTTGAAAGTTATTTACTCAATGCTCGATTCCCATTTTAGAAACTTCATATTCTACTCTAACAATTAACTACAAGTATATAAAGAAATATTATATATATGTGTGTGTGTGTGTAGATGTATGATATATATATATATATATATATATATATATATATATTTGCGGAACTGTTCAAACGTTTTCACCGATTTTAACGAGCTCGAAGTTCGAAAGTTAACTTCGTCATCTTTAATTTCGAATTATCAAGACTATCAAGATAAAATGTTTTACTTCGACAATTTTTCACTTGGTACCTCGTAGATTATAAATTTGTAAGTTAAAGCCGGTAAAACGTACCGTGAATTTCCTTCTCCGTCATAAATCGTTCCTTCTGTAAGATGGAATATTTAGCGGATACACGCGGAAGAGAATTTTTTTTTTTTTTTTTTTTTCGTGTAAACTACACGCATCCTTCACAGAGAAAAATAAAAAGAAATAAAGAGAGAGAGAACAAGAAAGAAAGAAAGAAAGAAAGAAAGAAAGAAAGAAAGAAAGAAAGAAAAAGAGATAAAGAAAGAAAGACAGAAAGAAAAGTATCACGGTGGATGATAAATGGCCATTTCTTCTGAATATGACACCTGTTTTAAACTACGTTCGCTATGCGAGAAGCTTATTTCCATAAAATGATACGTATTTCTTCTTGCTCTTTTCTCTTTTTTCTTTCTTTTTCCTTCTTTTTTTTTTTTTTTTTTAGATAACAAAGAAATAAATGTATCACGGTGTATCTGAAAGAAAGATTAAGATTTTACTACTAAATACGGTTGCGTGATACGTATATTTACGACGCAATTGATATTATAATACGATAGTATATCGTTTCTTTATGATCTATATTTTTCTTAAATAAAATAGAAAATGCATTGCACGAACGGATTTTTCTTTTCTTCTTTCTTTCTTTTTTTTTTAGATAAAGAAATAAGTATATCACGATTTATCTGAAAGAAAGATTGAATTTTTATTAAATACGGTTGAGTGATACGTATATTTAAGACGAAATTGATATTATAATACGATAGTATATCGTTTCTTTATGATCTATATTTTTCTT
>NC_057702.1:2824022-2831189 GCF_014466175.1 Vespula pensylvanica | reverse complement strand
TTTTTTTTTTTTTTTTTTTTTTTTTTTTTTTTTTTTTTTTTTTTTTTTAAGATAACGACTAAAACAAACGTACTATACTTTATAATGAAAAAGAAGGAGTAATTGAGATTTTAGAAAACGACGCGATACGTATATTTCGAGAAAAAGAAAGAAAGAAAGAAATATAAGAAAGAAAAAAGAAATTGATATAAAATAAAAGAATATGTATCTTTCTTTTTATAATCTTTGTCGTAAACAAATCTCTTTTTACTTGAATAAAGAGAAGAAAAAAAAAATAATTGTTTTATCCGAAAACAAAACAAAAAAAAAAGAGTTGATACTTCTAAACAGTTACGTGATAATTCAACTTTTCGAGAAAAATTTAATTATGAAAAAAAAAAATATATATATATATATACATACATATATATGTACGTATATGTATATATTTATATATATATATTTTTCTCTTTATAATCTTTCTTTGTTGTCAACTAAAGTAGAAAATGCGTGGTTTAAACGAACGCATTTCGCAGTCGAACCTCTCCCATTAGAGAATCGTGAACGAGAACGTTTCAACCCTCGACCCCCGACAAACGATATCGTGGTGCAGCTTCTCGCCTTCTTTCTCGTTCGACTAAGCTCTCTTCTGCAGTACTGCCCCTTTGGGAAAAAGTTTGTTCGAGCGGTATATACCAAAAGAGGGAGAGAGAAAGAGAGAGAGAAAGAGAGAGAGAAAGAATGGGAGGGAGAGATACAAAGCTACGATATTATTCGTCGTTAGAACGGATCATCGAGTCTAAAAATTACTTTTCTAAGAGTATCTACGTGTACGATGATTTCGTACGTTTGTTAAGATAACGATTTAAGAAAAAGAAAAAGAAAAAAAAAAAGTTTGTGTAAAAAAAGTGTGTTTGAAAACGTCGAAATTAAGGGGTAAAGTTTCGACGTTGACAAAGTTACGTTTGAAATTTTGATTACTTGAAATTAATGGGGAAATTAATAGAAAAGTTTTAAACGTTCGAGAACATCGAATCTAATTACGTTTGAGATTTTCATTATTCTTGTTAGAGTCGATCTAATGTAAGATATTTTAATGTGATTTCTTTCTTTTTTCTTTTTTTTTTTCTTTTTTTTTTTTGTAAGAAAATATTTTGTCAAGTGATATATTAACGAGTATTAGTAATTACAATAAATTATTTTTCTTAATATATCTAAAACGTGTTATTTGTATCTCGAAATTAATTGAAGTTTTAAACGTTGAGTGAATCGAAGTTAATTAAGTTTGAAATTGTTATTACTTGTGTTCGAGTAGATCTGATGTACGATATTTTTAGTTTTTATTTTTTCACACACACACACACACACAATAAAATATTTTTGATTGATTCGTATAAATAATTGTTCTAATGTATCTGAATATACATACGTCCTTGGATACAACGATCGAAAAAATAAATAAATAAATAAATAAATAAATAAATGAATGAATGAATGAATGAAAACATATTACGTGTACGTCGTAGTAAATCGTAAAAATAATTTCAAACGTTTAGAAAATTGAATCTAATTACGTTGGAAATTTGATTTTCTATAATCGAATCGATCCAATGTACGATATTTTCATAAGATTTTTATTTTGTAATAAAATATTTCGTTGATTCGTATCGTAAGAGTTTTCCTTATATTAATCGTAACTAAATTGCGTATCAATTATTGTTCTAATGTATCTAAATATACGTTCTTTGAATTTTCATTGTATTAATCGTAGCTAAATTGAGTTAACAAATAATTGTTCTGATGTATCTGAATATACATACGTCCTTGGAGACAACGATTGAAGAAAAAAAAAAAATATATATATATATATAAATAAAAACATATTACGTATACGTCGTAGTAAATCGTAAAAATTTCAAACTTTTAGAAAATCTAGTCTTATTACTTAAATATTAAATAATTAGTTTAATTAATAAATTACGTTCGAAATATTGTTAATCAACTATTACGTCGATTCGTATCGTAGAAATTTTCGTTGAATTAATATCCTAACTAAATAACGTATAAACGATTGTTCTAATATACCTACAGTACTACGATTTCTTACGTCTATTTAGATAACGTCTGATAAAAAATAAAAAATAAAAAAAAAATAAAAATAAAAAATAAAAAGATATTACGCGTTCGTCGTAAAAATTGTAAACATTATTAAACAAAATCGAATTTAATTACGTAAATTTTGTTAATAAAATAATCACGTCGATTCGTATCGTAGAAATTTTCGTTGAATTAATATTCTTCTAACTAAATTCTCGTATAAATTACGGTTCTACTATAACCTCAAAAATATATTACTTGTACTTCGTAATTAGATCGAACAAGTTTTAAACGTTTAGAAAATCGAATCTAATACGAAACTTCGTTCCATGTATTTCCAATACGATTTAACCTATAACATTTCATCGAGATTTATTCGATGATAAATTATTTCGTTGATTTCTATCCTAACATTTTTTCGTCTCTATAAATCGTAAATAAATGACGTAAATAAATTACTATTCTAATAGTAATATCTAAGACGAGTGAGTACGAGAGGATTTCTTGCGTATGTCGAGATAACGATTGAAAAAAATCAGAACGTATTACGTGTTTTAACATCGAAACGCAGTTTTCGAATAAAATCGTATCTGATACATACGTTCTCAGAATTTCGTTGCTTTACGTAGTCTTATAATCGATCTAATATATTTTAACCTTAAACTTATTACACGTGATATCACGTGATCGAAGATGGCGAATTTCGACAAAAAAATTCAGACGAAATCTTTCAAAAATTATGACGAAAATTATAACGATAATTACGACTACATATATATATATATATATATATCTTCGAATACGATGAAATAATATTTCGTAAATATCACTGCTAATTATTCGATAGAAGCTTCGTCGTACGTGTGTCCAAGTGCTAAGAATTTCTTAAACTAAATTATCGACGCTTTCGTCTTACGAAATATAGATATATTATCGAAAAACACAAAGCATATAAACGTACACACATATCAAAGAAATATTATTAGGTAATCAAAGATATATCGTGTTATTACAGTTTCTAACCTCTCTTCGTCCTTTGTAAGGTTAACGCGTGCGTGTAGAATAACTTTGGCCGGAGAAAGAAAGAAAGAAAGAAAGAAAGAAAGAAAGAAAGAGATAGTAGAAACAAGTATAAACATGTTCGTCGATCAATCAACGTGTAATATATATATATATATATATATATATATATATATATATATATAAAGAAACACATTTATATTAAATTACATAAAGTTAAAACGATATTATAACGATATTAAGTATTACCTTCTTTCCCATCTAACATCATCCTCCATCGATTCAATTTTCAATTTCCTCAGACGATGATGACGACGACGATGGCCAGCATTATTCCTCGAAATTAACGTCTATTATGAAAATCTTGGACGAGCTCGTTGATGTTCTATCTTCTTCTTCCATGTAGTAACGACAGACGACACTTTATTTTTACAATCGAGAAAACGAAAAAAAAAAAAAAAAAAAGAAAAAGAAAGAAAGAAACACAGTAGTGTAGTAACAGTAGCAGCAGCAGCAGCAGCAGCAGCCGAAAAACGTTGAAACGTAAAACGTAAAATAAAACACACGAGCGCGATAAAGAAAAAGACGAAAAAAAGAAGAAAAAAAAAAAGAAACGAAAGGAAGGAAGAAAGAAAGAAAGAAAAAAAAAAGCGATTTAGCCGTTACAATAACGGCTATCTTTTTTTTTACTGGAATATTCTGATGACGATTATTATTATGATTACGATTACTATTATGATTATTATTTTTTCTCTTCTTCCAACGGCCACGTGATTTAACGGTTCACACGAAATAAGACTGACGACACTGAGAAGGACGGACAGATAGACAGATAGAAAAAGAGAGAAATGAAAAGAAAGAAAAAAGAGAGATAGAGAGAGAAAGAGAGAGAAAGAGAGAGAAAGAGAGAGTGAGAGAGAAAGAGAGAGGAAGAGAGATAGAAAGAAAAAAAAGCTATTGTGTCGAGAGAACAGCGAAATTAGACGAAGCACTCACGACGACGGTACAAACGAGACTGACCGAACTGCCGGCTGCCTGCACCACGCAACGAGTCCTGCGGTAGTGGTGGGGGGAGACGGGGAGTAGCAGCGCAGGGCCGTGTCGGAGAAAGGGTAGTGCCCCCCCCACTCCTCTCATATTCTCTTCCTCCTTGTCGATATTCTCTACTACAGCTTGCTCTCTCTCTCTCTCTCTCTCTCTCTCTCTCTCTGTCTGTCTGTCTGTCTCTCTCTCTCTCTGTCTATCTCTGTCTATCTGTTTCTCTCTCTCGTTCTTTCTCTGTCTTTCTCTCTCTGTATAGACGCATCCCGGGAGGATATCGACACGATCGTTTCGAGTCGAGCATCACAAGGGGATAACCCACGTCGAATTACCGGATTTTTCGTCCCTCGTTTTGTTACGGAAATCGGAATCGCAATGGTGAATATAGGAAATGTTGCTACTAATATGTGTGTGTGTGTGTGTGTGTGTGTGTTGTCTATGTTCTTGGATGTATGTGCAGCAAGGAGAGAGGGAGAAAGAGAGAGAGTGTTAATTTGGCGGGAAGATTCGATTTTTTTTTTAAACTCTATCGAATCGATACTTATGTGTTTATATATATATACATATATATATATGTTTATTAATATCTATATATATATAAATATATATTATATTATATATATTATTATATATATTATATATATATAATAAGTGCACACACACGTGTGTGTGTGTGTGTGTGTGTATCGATGTAATTGAAACGTTTAATGGAAAATTGTGATTATTACTCTTCTTCTTCTATTTTTTTCTTCTATCTTTCTTTTTAAATCGTCTCTTCGATCGATATCAATTTGTAAACGAATGACGTATATAATATGTGTGTGTATATATATATATATATATATATATATATATATATAAAACGTGATTTAACAAGATAGGATCCGTTAGATGGACGTTGAACCGTGCATTAATGAATCAAAATTGTAATTGCATTGTTTGATCGTGATTATTCAGCGTCACACATCCATCATCGTTTCCGTATTCAATCCTCCCATATACTTGTCAATCCATGGAAGAAAAGGTAAAAAAAAAAAAAAAAAAAAGAAAAAGAAAAAGAAAAAGAAAAAGAAAAGAAAAAATCAGGACGATTCGACGACGTTGACGATGATCGTCGTCCTTTAACGCGATTTAAATTTCTCCCACGTTTCTTTCCTGTTACTCGCTTCGAAAAAATTGCCTCGAAAATAAAAAATAGAAGAAGAAAGAAAGAAAGAAAGAGCTTGCAAAAGAAAATAACGAGTTTATCGTTAATCATAAGATCGATTATTGTCGAAAAAAATACAACGACTATTACCTGTGATCGTAAACGCGTTGAGATATTGCTCGTTTTAAGAGAAAATTGAGCGATCGCGTGGGCTGTTTAATGAGCTAACCAATTAACACATTCGGAATGGTAGAAACGTGAAGTTATGTAGTCCAAACGACGACGACGACGACGACGACGACGACGACGATGACGATGACGATAAGGACGAAGAGGACGATTATAGGGGTGACTTTGAAAACAAGACGCAATTGCAGTCGATCCCTTTTGAGGTTTCTCGATGTTCATATTACATTACGGATTAACGCGTTCATTCGCACGCATGTTAATCATCGACGAAAATAGAGTTAAGGGTTAGAGTCTCAGTCCTTCTCACATATGAAGAGCTCACGTATACGATGAGGTGAGTTTAAACATCGAGCGAGCGAGCAAGCAAGCAAGCAAGCAAGCAAGGAAGCAAGCAAGCAAGCAAGCAAGTAAGTAAATAAGTAAGTACCTAACTCCCTTACTGAAACTAAAAGAGAAGATAGATCAGAGAGAACTCGAAGGGAAATGGAGAAAGACAGGAGTAGGGGAAGGGATTTAGCTGATTAGAACCAATAGAGAGGGAGAAACTTTAGAAGATCTTCGCGACCCTAAGTTTGACAATCGCAAACAGTCTCATCTTAGAAGATGTTTTTCTTTCGTTGTAAAAGAAGGAAGGAAATAAATAAAAGGAAGATAATGAAGAAAAAATAAGAGGAACGAAACGAATTGATCGATCGATCGATCGATCGATCGATCGATCGAGGGACGATCGATTAGTTAAATAATTATGCTTTTCGTTTAGAAATGTTTCAACTTTAATGCAAACCTTCTCAGAGATATTTATTTTGTTAAAGTAAGAAAGATATTGATGATAAATAAATTAAGGATGCAAATGTAAGAATCGAGAAAAGAAAATTTTATTAATTAGACGAATGTTAATACCCAGTGAAAAAGAAACGAAATCAGAGATTAATTAAGTAATATTAATGTTTCAATAGAACTTTGATATATCTAGCGTTGATTTAAAAGTTAACAGTTTGAAAAGGACGATCGAGGATCGAGAACAAAACCGATATATATGTAGTCGATCGTCCTCGAACAAAAAATCATTCATTATTCGTCCCACGATCGAGAGAAAAGAACGTCGGTGAAAACGTTCGGCAAAATTTATGCGCATCGTAATGAATGTAATAAATAAATTACGAACTGGTTCTCCACATCGGCGCGCTTTATTAAATCCGTTCATTAACAGCCGGTTCGAGCATAAGTGGAATCCACGTTCGTTCGGGTTAGAGAAACCCTGGACTGGGCCTTCATGTCCTGTTTAATTCCTCCAATTTTAGCCGATAACCAACGAAATCTCGTGATATTATTGGTCGATTAATCGACCGGTTAATTACGTTCAATGTTACTCTCTCTCTTTCTCTTTCTCTTTCTCTCTCTCTTTCTCTCTGTCTCTGGGAGGTGTTATAACGAAACCACCAGTCAAACTACCGCAAAATTATCGAAATTCCAGTACGCGTTAATTACGACAGAAACTATTCCGAATAAATGACCAACTTAATTGGTTAATAATATATATTGTATTGTATTATATTGTGCTACAAATGTTTCTTTCTTTTCTTTTCTTTTTTTTTTTTTTTTAAATAAAAATATAAACGTAATCTAGGAGATTATAGAAAAGAGAGAGAGAGAGAGAGAGAGAGAGAGAGAGAAAAGAAAGAAAGAAAGAAAGA
>NC_057702.1:2822169-2823922 GCF_014466175.1 Vespula pensylvanica | reverse complement strand
AAGAAAGAAAGAAAGAAAGAAGAAAAACAACGCGACAACAATTGTTTAATCCGATCGGAAAACAATACCTCCGGATGTACCAATCCCTTCGTATTTTATCGTAATGGCTGTAATAATCTTCTCTTCTTTTCCCTGTTCTTTTCCCTTGGGACCAACTCGTAACGTTGGATATTGCAATTTCGAGAACGATAATTCTCCTCTTTAATCCATGAAAAATGAGTGCCATTGCGACACCGACGAATGCCGAAAGGTTAATACATGAAAAGGGTAAGCGTACTCTTATTAAATTTATCTCGTGTGATCGATATATGTTTTTCCTATATTTCTCTCTCTCTCTCTCTTTTTATTTTTATTTTTTTTTTTTATATAAGTTTATATGTATATATCTTATATATATATATATATGTGTGTGTGTGTGTGTGTGTGTGTGTGTATTATATTTTCGTCGTTTGCACGTACGAAATCTTGGTCCTCGTCGTTAAAGATTAAAATGGCCGTCGCAGCACGACGGAATATGCCTTTATGATCGTCGTAAAATCATGCGTGTAATCCTGGAAGGGATGTTACATGGATACAAATGCAATCACGTATGGTTCGTATTCGTATTCGTTCGTGTGTTAAAAAACGCAGATGGGAAGATACTAACTCACTCTGTCTTTCTCTCTTTCTCTTTCTCTTTTTTTCTTTTTCTTTCTCTCTGTATAATATGTGTGTATGTATATATATATATATATATATATATATATATATATATAAGTACGTGTATTATATGTATATATATATGTGTGTGTGTAAATTACACGCACACGTATATACGTACTTATTCTTTTCACATTTGTTAGTACCTCACAGATTATTAAAAACACTCGAAAATGTTCACCTACTTTGCGCTTACCATTTTGTCAGTATTGCTCAATCGTAAATTTTATGAAAAATTTTACTGTTCCACTTTGTGAAATAGAAATCTAAGTAAGTATTACCAGAGAATAAAAGAGAGAAAGAGAGAGAGAGAGAGAGAGAGAGAGAGAGAGAAATAATCGATGATATCGAAAGAATAGTCGCCGTAAAAAAATTTGAAAAAGTCCATGGTTTTTTAACAAAAAAAAAAAAAAAAAAAGAAAAAATAAGAGAAAAAAAAAAGAAAAGAAAAAAAATAATAATAAAAGTTACACGAGATTCATACATAGACTTATTTGCTCTACGTTTATATATATAATACATATGTACATGGATACGTACGTACATATATATATATATATATATACATACATATATACACATGCGTATACGTATAGATTTGCGTAGAATATAATAGATACAAATAGATATACGAGGATAGCTACGATACTAGTTACTACTACTACTACTACTACTACTACTACTACTATTACTACTGCTGCTGCTGCTGCTGCTGCTGCTGCTGCTGCTTTTCTTGCATTTTCTATGCTCAAGAGCAACCCATTCATTTCTCGTTCGACTGTCTGCCCTTTCAAAAGCCAAGTCAATTTCAGTCAATCTAGCTCGAGCTGGAGCTTTCTGGACCTTTCTTTAATCTCGAACGAAGAGGCAAAAGAGATATAGATAAAGATAAAGATAGAGATACGGGTATAAATATAGATTGATATAGATAATAGATTGTTAGGAAGAAATAGCGAAGGGAAAGTAGAAAAAAATAAAAATTGAAAAAGAGAGAGAGAGAGAGAGAGAGAGAGAGAGAGAGAGAGAAATATAAGATAGTTAGAAGAAGCGAGAG
>NC_057702.1:2807169-2817169 GCF_014466175.1 Vespula pensylvanica | reverse complement strand
ACCGTCCACCATTGGTTATACTACTCTTAACTTTTATCAAGTGTGTGCATATATGTATTATGTATGGTATTATGTATGTATATGTATGCATATATGTATATCCTATGTATATATATGCACACGTCCAAATACGTGCGTATTTATACGTACGCGTGTATATATGTGTGTTTGTAGGTATGATAAAAAGAAGAAAAAAAAAGAAGAAAAAAAGAAGTAAAAGAAAAAAAAAAAAAAAGAACTATAGAGAAACAAAACAAAACAAAACAAAACAAAATTTATCGATCGAGAATCATACGTTATCCTTTATCGATCGCCACCCATTACGAGAAAACAACGGGACGGTGATTTTTCCGTAAGAGTTGTAGTTTCGTCCAATGTACCAAAATTCGCACGCAACAATACTTCGGCTATAATCCTTTCGGCAATGATGCACTGCCGTTCGGTAGATTTTTTCAATTTCGATGCGACGTAAAGACCGAACGTTTCCAAATCGTCGGTCGTAGAACAAGCAACGATCCTTCTGGTAGGTGAGACGTCGTAAGCCGATTGCGTCATAGTAGACCTCGTGCAATGATCTCTCTCGCATTCAGAATGTTTTCTTTTATTCGAAGCCGGTGGTAGATCGATAGTCGATGATGAATATTCCATTCCATAAGATCCTTCAGTTCCAAGGATCACAGGACGAAAGCTATTCGGTGTATTCGATCTCGATGGTATCGGTGATGGTGGTTCTATTTTTTCTGCATCGTTATGCATCAACTAAAACAATGTTTTTTTTACGAATTATTATCTCTTTCTTTCTTTCTTCCTCTTCATTATTTTTTTTTTTTTTGTATTAAAATATACGTGAAAAAAAAAACGTGTCTCTAGGTATACGAATTATACGATATGGAAAAAAGATATCTTCAAAGTATAGAAATCCATTGAATTGTTCATTTCATTTAAGACAATTATCTACATGTATTCGTATCAACATGTGTATATCTGTACGTACGTATGTATATGTATGCATTTATACGATTTATGTTAAACACAGTACAGTGATATAAACGTATTTTCGAGTATAAAAATTAAAAATAGAGATAGATATGATATATATGCACGAAGCTACTAGATAGTGTTTCGAACATTGTTTCTAATTTACATGTAATTTCCTGCGTGACTCGCAGAGAATCACCGAGTTTTCGGATCGATAGAGTCTCTCCTTCGAAGTGTGTGAGAGAGAAGAAGAGAGAGAGAGAGAGAGAGAGAGAGAGAGAGAGAGAGAGAGAAAGAGAGAGAGAGAGATGCAAATTCACGGAAATTATATTAGAATTCGAGACAACGTAAATTCACGTCCACATCATCGACTTCGTCTCTTTACGATCGATTGAACATGATAAGTAACGTCGTTTACGGTCTCTGCTTCTCTTTTCTCTATACTCTCTTTTAATATCTCATACACGATCGAAGTAGACACATCGAGTGCTTCTTCTTCGATAGACAATCTTCTTGGACCTTTCGATATCGAATGGAATTCTCGTAACACGAACGTTGAGTATGAAAAAACACGTACGAAGCAAAAATTTATCAATGTTTACACACACGCATGCGCACATACCAACATATGTTGGTATGTGTATGTACGTGTATGTACTGTAATAAGAAAAATAATATCAACATCGTTGAGATACATATATCGTAATATTAATATACTCATACATACATACATACATACATACATACATACATACATACATATATATATATATGTATATATAATTAAAATCAATCGTACCGTTTCATCGTTCGACAAATTCGTCCCACTATTTTCTTCCTTCGACATAATTTCAGACTTTCCAGACAAAATATCTTCGTTATTTTGCTCAGCGACAAACTTCAAAAGATCGTAATACCATAACGAAGATTTATATTGATTTTGTTGATCTCCAGTAGCACTTTGCGAGCTTTTAACTTTATTGTACTCCCTTCTGAAGGCCGTTCTCAAAGTGTTGATCTTTCTGATCACAGTATTCCTATCCGCAGTTTCGTTTACCTCGCGTAACTTTTGTGCAAGGACATCGTATGCACGACTTCGAAGAAGTCTATCCTTGTAACCCTTGCACCTGAGCTGCCATAGGCAAGGTTGAGCACGATAAAGCTGAATGAATTCCGCTAGGAACTCGTGCGTGTATCCAACAAGGTCCGTCGACGACATATCCTTGAAACTTTCTACAAACCGGTCCCCGAATAAAGGACTATTTTTCAGGCCTTAAAACTAGTATTAGTTCTTCTAAATATTATCCCCCGAAATTATAATACTTTTTTCATTTTTCTTTACGTCCATTGAACAATTACGACCTTCGTTTCTCATAAAAAAAAAAAAAATAACTCTACGATCTTTTTGTTTTTCCTCTAATAACCACGATCGTACGAACGTAATCTTTATTCTTTTTTTCGTTTTTCGAAAAAATTTCTCTCTTTACTCTCCTTTATTTTCCTTTATTCACTTCTCATAAAGATTGTTATCTTATTCATAAAAAGACGAAGACAGAGAGACAGAGAGACAGAGAGACAGAGAGAGAGAGAGAGAGAAAGAGAGAAATAATAATTATAATAACAATACTCGAGCAAATAATATTATTAATATCATCCTTCACTTATTTGTCGTTTCTTTCTTTTCTTTCTTATTCCTTGAAAAATATTACTATCGATCTTTTCTGTTCGTTAAATATTATACTTGAAATATTATTCTCAATTGAAATATTATTCTCAATATTATTCTTCAAATATGACTTCTTCTTCTTCTTCTTCTTCTTCTACTTTTTCGTCGTTCTCTTGATTATTGTTCTCTAGTCTTGAAATTATTTTTTATTACGTTTCTCGTAGAATGGACTCACCTCGCGTCAAACAAGTTGGAATCTATGGCGACTGGAAGATAAATTCAGTCAGTGAATCGACAACAGCGACGGAACAACACACGTGACACGTTCTACGCACACGGGTCGACTGAGGCCCCAACAACCAGTTTCTCTTCTCCCAACCGTCCATATCGGCTAGCAAGCATCGGAGTAGTGGTGTGTACGCTCTTGTTTGTCCATGTTGCTCTACTCTATGGTAAACGCGCCTGCGTTGAGGAGTTTGCTCAAACCAAGATGACCGACGCATTTTATTTCTACGCTGTGTTTGGGTGGGTTTGCTTTCTCTCTCTCTCTCTTTCTCCCTCCCTCCCTCCCTCTTTCTCTCTCTCTCTCTCTCTCTCTCTCTCTCTCTCTCTTTCTATCTATCTATCTCTCTCTATCTTTTACACTAGAAGCCTTGTATCATCGTTAAAATGATCGACCAACGTCATCGTTTTATTCTTGGAGCGTGACCAAACCACGTGATACTTATCGAACGCATTTGTCCAAACACGTGCATACCGGGTGACTCGATAAAAAATAAAAAATAAAAAAAAAATAACAAAGAAATTATCGGAAGAATCACGGATTTATAAACACGTGGCTTTTAATCGATCTTTTCTTTCTTTCTTTCTTTCTTTCTTTCTTTCTCTTTCTTTCTTTTTTGTAATATAATCGAATCGAATATGGCCACGACGATCCATCCGTTCGTTTCATTCGTAATTCATTAGATAAAGATATTCGTGTTCGTTTAAACGAATGTAAGTTTTACATAAGACTCGTGAACTTCGGCACAAAATTGTATAAACGTCATACTCCCGTTCTCCTCTCTTTCCTTCTTTCTTTTTTTTTTTTCCCCTCTCTTTTCTCAAGCCAATCGGAGCGTCGATCGTAAAATTATATACATGCTCGCGAGTATGAAACGTCAGCAAAAAATAGTTAATATGTATGTCCTCTTCCCCCGAACCAAATGTTCAACATTAATTCTAAATGTATTAGTTTCTTTTCTCTCTCTCTCTCTCTTTCTCTCTCTCTCTCTGTCTATGTCTCTCTGTCTCTTTCTGTCTTTCTGTCTCTCTATTTTTTTTCTTCTTTGTACTACACGCAAACGATACCACACATTGTAACGAAGAGATGATTAAATAATGCACGACCGAGCACGTTTCCTCGAGAATATCGATGGATCATTCTTTGGAATTAACCTACCACGTTGGCATCAATGTAGACAGAAGTTTATAAAAAAAAAAAAAAAAAAAAAAAAAAAAGCATACTGAATGGTATTTATCAAACTAGCTTTATCACTTGTTGTAGCTGAGTACAGTGAAAATCTACAATACCACGCTCGAGAGAATTAATCTCTCATGATTTTTCCTATCTTATGCACGATATTGTAATTCACGGATTAAAAAAAAAAAAAAAAAAAGAACAAGAAAAAAAAATTAATAATAAAAAAGAAAGATTAAATAATT
The DNA here is from genome assembly GCF_014466175.1 of Vespula pensylvanica. Classification (NCBI taxonomy): domain Eukaryota; kingdom Metazoa; phylum Arthropoda; class Insecta; order Hymenoptera; family Vespidae; genus Vespula; species Vespula pensylvanica. The sequence goes on along the minus strand of NC_057702.1, from coordinate 2,812,821 downwards.
GAACTTGAATGAATCATTAACACGAATGGCGTCCGTTCGATCGATAATGACTTCACAAAAATGTTTACAACAAACTACGAACTATTTGAACTACGTACGAGTGCGTGTGTCTTATATTGAAAAGAAATATGCAAAAAGAAAAAAAAAAAGAAAGAAACGAAAAATAATAAAAGAAAATAAAAGAAAAAGTAGAAGAAAGATAAATAAAAAAGAATTCCAATACTATATAAACTTACGATTCGTACGTTATTATTGCATCTCGGCTGTACGGCAACGAATGATAAGAAGATCAAACGGAAACGCTACATGTTACTTCGGTATAAACATCGCAAACAAAGTAGCATATAAATAGATTATTAATCGTGCAGCCGTTCTCATTGTTATTATCGACTTTTCTTATGTGTGTATATTTTATTCGACATTAATGAATTTATCATATACATACGTTTCTCCTTCTCCAAATATTTCTCTCTCTCTCTCTCTCTCTCTCTCTCTCTCTCTCTCTCTCTCTCTCATTCTCTATTTCTCATTCTCAACTATTGTCAACTCATCGTTTGTCAAAATTCATTTACGCGAACATTTGAAAGCTTTTCGTGTTCCATTTTATAACAATGAAACGAAACACATAGTTGGTGTCGAGAACACCGACTTCGTGCTGTTCAACTAACTATACAAAGACGTATATACATACATATATATATACACGTTACGTATATACATACATTCATACATACATACCATATCTCGAGGGCAATAAGAATTTTTAATAACTTTTTTTTGGCTAACACGAAACGAAGGAAAAACGAAGGATAATAAAGACGAAAAGAGTTAGCTAGGTGAATATTAAGATACGAAAGAAATAGAAATAGAAATAGAAAAATGGATGGGAGAGTAGCAACGAACCGTTCGTGCATACAAGAATGACTTTCTATCTCTCTCTCTCTCTGTCTGTCTGTCTGTCTGTCTGTCTGTATGTCTGTCTCTTTTTATCTATCTTTATCTGTCTATCTATTATCTCTATCTCTCTATCTCTCTATTTCTCTCTCTGTTTTTCTTTTGGTAAGAGTACGCGACGGATAATTTAGCCGAGCTCGAATGTCGTAGCTGAATTTACGTGAGAATTTTCATCGAGTCCCTTCGTCAAGGTATATATCATAGCTTTACACAACATAAGGCATCCTACAAATCATCTTTCTTTCTTTATTTCTATATCTCTATTTGTTTGGTTTTTTTTTTCCCCCTTTTTTTTCTTTCTTTCTTTCTTTCTCTCTTCTTGTTTTTCACAATGAATCCTCAGACCATTCTACTAGGGGATATGTTCATTCTTTCGAGCGTGTGAATTATGCAGGTAGAGATAGATACGTATAAAGATACTATGTACGATATAATCGAGAATTTTTTCTTTTCTTTTCTTTTTTTTTTTTTTTTTTCCTTGAAAATAAAAGAATTAATGAACGAATAATTATATTTATTGGCTAATAATGATATACAACGTCGACGTATTTTTCTTTTTTTTGAAAACGAGTAACGAATGTATAATTATTATTTCATTGATCAATAATAATATCGGAATATTTAATATACATATATGTATATTTCTATATAATTTTTCTAATATAAGCGAAAGAAAAAGAACGTCACTCGAGGAAGGTCAACGATAGAATGTCGAACTGTTTCACCTTTATATATGTAAATATACGAGCTAACCAATACAAAACATACCGATACGTACTTACGTATGTACGTAAATATATATACGCAGTAGACAGTCGATAGAAAATATGTAAATATATTGTAAACGATACCGTAGTTATATATAAAGAAAAAAATAAATAAACAAAGAAAAAAAGGAAAGACAGAAAGAACAAGCAAGAAGAAGAAGAAGAAGAAGAGGACGTATAAAAAATAAATAAACAAATAAACGAAGAAAACAGACGAAAAGGAAGAGGAAAATAAAAACAAAACGAATATTACTTATAGATCCAAAAGATTAAGATTACGCGTACGTTTATGTATTTATGAAACGCGATACGTTTCGTAAGGCGTCTCACGGCGATGTTATCGCAATAATTGCGCGCGAGTCTCGAATAAATGGATCCGTGATAGTACCATATATGGTATAGTGATTTTGTGATACAAAGTAAAGAGCACGAATGAACGTTCACGATTCAGAATTTACGTTCGAAGAGGGAAAACGATCGAACTCTTTCTCTTTCTTTCTCTTCTTCTGTTCGTTTCACTTTCTCTCTAATTTCTCTCTGAATCGTTCATCCCAATCATCCGAGAGGAGTCAACGAAACTGGACCCAGGAACATCGAAGCGTTCGTATCGTACGTGTCCCGTTTCGCAATTGCGTAATTGAAATCGTCAAGATAAAATTCCATTAGGCGCTTCATTGTCGAAACGTCACGTCAAGTTACTGAACGCGGTGTGTTACTGTCGAGCAACGATAACACGCGTATTCCATATATATATATATATATGTATATATATATATATATATATAGACACGTAACACATATATATGTATACGTGTATGTGTGGAAAGGGAGGGGGTATATATATATATATACTTGGTGTCGAATAAATAAATGTCTATTAATTTTGTTCGTTGGATGTAAATGCAAATCCGATAGAAGTCTAGATTGTAATAATTACCTATTTAATCGATTTTTTTCTTTCTTCATTTTTTGTTTTCTCTTTTATTAATAAATGAGAAATATTATTGATTGATAATAATAATTGTTGTTGTCATTGTTACTGTTATTATTATTATTATTGTATATCGATGTATATTATGATTATTATTATTATTAATGTTAATAATAATGATAATAATAAGGATAATAATAATTTGATTATTGTAATATAGTCATATAATAATTTTATTATTTTTAACATATCGATATAATAATAATAATAATAATAATAATAATAATAATAATAATAATTTGATTGCTGTAATTAATATAACGTATCATATAATTCTTAATAAGAAATTATAGAATTTATAATATAACGTATCAAAGATTAATTTCTTAATTTCTATAATATATTATATATTACAGAAATGAACAATCATATATCATTAAATATTACATAATTCTAATGTTATATAATTATATTATTTAATCATACAATATATTTCGATTAATACAATACAAACATAATTTCATTACTTTTAACATATTTAATATAACAATTATTATCATTAATATATTTATACATAATAATACTATTATCATCATCATCATCATCATCATCATTATTATTATTAATAAATAAATAAATCAATAAATAAAAAAAGAATTCGATCGATATTAAAACTAAAACGTTTGTTACAAGTTACGTGATAGAGCACGTGCTTTTGCATGCGATCCATGGGATTACGAACCATACGGGATACCTTACGTACTTACTTTCACCATGTGTAGGTCGAGGCAAACTTTTCTACGTAGTAGAAAATGCATATCAACACAAGCACATAATAACCGGTGCACTTTCGAGGACGGAACGCGTTACGTTTGTATCCATGTATCTCCTCAACGGCTGCGTAAAACGGTTCGGCGCCTTAGCAAGCATGCCTTGGCGCCAATTCTCTTCTCGTCTCGCCTTATACTTCATTCGAGGAACTTCTCTTATCCATCTCCGCCTTCGTAATGAATTCTCAAACTTATATATATATATATATATATACATATAGGGTGTTTCCAAAAATGTGGGTACAATTTCGTCGAATAAACGAAGGCTTCGTAGAATAGAAAGAAAAAAAAAAGAAAAAAAAAAAAAAAAAGAAAAGAAAAGAAAAAAAAAATGTTCAAAAGTATTCAGCCGATATTACCTCGTTGTTTCGGAATTATAGTCATTTTTTAGTATTCCAATAATTCGTATATTGTCAGAGATTCCTACATTGTCAGAAATAATCGTTGGATTCATTCGATAATCGGATCAATCTTTCCGAATGGGACATCAACTGGCGAAATCGAAACGATTGATTTTTAAGATAAAACTTGTGTGAACTGTTCGTACGATTCGTATGAAAGTTTATGTGATTTATGCACCAGAAGGTTTTTTTTCAATCGGCTTAAGAGATAGTTTTTATTAAACGAGAGAGATTCGATAATAAATGGATCGGTCGTGGGGTATCAATTGATCGTTTCATTCAGATCCATTGGATTTTTATTTGTGGAGATATCTAATGTCTTTACGATGTTGAAAAATTGCTATATCGTATTCGTCTTGTCGACACCTGCTACTACTTTTGAACCGAGTTAAAAGATGTTATTACGCGAAAGAATTCATATTTAAAAAAAGCCTGTATTCAAGCCGAAGGTGTTTACATCGAAAAGTTTCTATTTAAAAAAATTAAAGAAATTATTCAATTAAAAGAATTATTGAATGACAGATTTCACATAAGTACGATTATGATTCTAGTTAAACAAGCTCGTATAGGGTATACATTCCTATAAAATTTCTTTTTTCTTATTTTATTATTTTCCTATTAAATCTATCATTTTTTAAAACACCCTATATACATATATACACATATATATACGAAAGAATAGATATGAATCAATTCGAGATATTACTCGATATTGAATCCCTCTAAAAAAAATCGTCCAGTTTGAAATCTTTCTTTTTTTTTTTAAGAAAAAAAAAAAGAAAAAGAAAAAAAAAAGAAAAAAAAAGAAAGAATTCTTATCATTTTCTATCATTCTCTTTTCGAATTTATTTCCCTCATTCGCGAGCTTTCACAAACGTATCGTTAAACGAGTCAAGTTTCGTTAGAATGCTTCCTTCTTTCCTAACTCAGCCTTCGAACTTTCAAAGATATTGGAGACCTTTAAAAATAGCAATCTATGGGGTCCTTCTTCTTCTGAGTCTTTCAACAGCGTAATCTGATCAGTCGTTCTTTGAAAAGACACCTGTCATCTGTGCGACTTGAAAAGGTCGGCCCACATTTCTTTTTTTTTTTTTTTTTTTCTAAATTGCAACGTGCTTACGTACAAACATACATATACGTATACACATGTACATATGTTTCAATTATATATATATATATATATATTCTTTTTTTTTTAATTATCGCTAAGAATGAAATAATAACGATAGAAAAAGACATCGATAATACGATAAGATTTTCTTCTCCGACAAATATATCAATTTTACGAAAAGAACTTGTTGCGTTCGAGTAAATAAATAAGTATTTAATTACCTCGATAAGACGATAGAAAGATAATAAAAAAAAAAATCAAAAAAAAAAAAAAAAAGAAAAGAAAAGAAGAAATAAAAATCCGTTCGATCTTCCTTTCGGAGTTTTATTCGAGACAAGATCGAAAAGAAGGATTTTACTTTATCCAGTCCGTTCGTTCGTTCGTTCATTCGTTCATTCGTTCGTTCGTTCGTTCGTTCGTTCGTTCGTTCGTTCGTTCGTTGCACCTTCTTTTCTCTTTCTCTTTTTCTTTTTCTTCAAGGACGAGCGACAACGTGGTTCTAAACGACGAATGGCGACCACACCTCGTCCGGAGTCCGGAGTCCCAGAAACGAAGAGAAGAAAAGTGTCGGACAGTCAGCTGTTTTATGGGAGGCAATGTGTTTCTGTCATACCATCCCCATGTCTCCGAGGGACTTGCTCATTTTCGTGATTATCAC
>NC_057702.1:2796096-2807045 GCF_014466175.1 Vespula pensylvanica | reverse complement strand
AAAAAAAAAAGAGAGAGAGAGAGAGAGAGAGAGAGAGAGAGAGAGAAAGAGAAAAGAATTCACGCCTTCGTTCGATAAATCGTAACCCGTATGGGGCTGGACTTCGTAAGGTAGGTCCATATTTGGTGAAGTTCAGAGTTTCTGATCGAACTCGAGAGCTCGTACGATAAAGCTCGATATGTTAATGCTCACCTTAAGTAAGTAAGTAAGTAAGTAAGTAAGTAAGTTACTTACTTACTTACTTATTTAATCTCTCACACGTCCTTTTCTTTTCTCTTAAATAATATACTTTCGCCGTTTTCACGATGTAATTACTTACCTTCGTAAGTTGTCAACGTTCTTCTCTGTAAACGTAATATAATATACACGTGTACAGACGTACTTGTATGCATGTATATAAGTTTACGCAAAAGCAAATAATGATATTACATTCTATCGAGGAAAATAAAGATAAGATCAAATAATATACACATCTATTCTCCTAAACAACGATATAGAATCTTTGTTTGATTTTCTATCAAATACAAGTGGGTTTTAATCTATGCGCCTATTTTATTCAAATATCCACCTATTGTATATTACGTACATATATACATATATACATATGTAGATACACTTATATATTTTCGATCGAGAGACGATAGAAAATAACCTACGCTTTAATCGTACGAATTGAAGTTTGCGTTACGGTACGAAACCATCGTAAAAGAATTGTTTGAAGAACGACAAAAAAAAAAATATATATATATATATATATATATATAAAGAGAAAGAAAGAGAGGAAAAAAGGATGAAAAAAGAAGAAGATTTCTTATTTTCACGTTTCGCAAGGGACCTCGATAAATCGACGCTAAAGGCCATTTACCTCATCTTTCTCTCTCTCTTTCTTTCTATTTTTTTATTTCTTTCTTTTTCTCTTGTACTCTACATCGAAAGAAAAAAATTCAGCAAAAAAATATTCTCCACTACGGGTCACACGATTCTTGGTATGTCATGGCGTACATATCTCGAGGGTGGCGCCAGTTAAATCTTATTTTACGACCGGTCGAGAAAGGACGAGGAGAGAGTTTCTTCCTTTCCATTCGTCGTATCCTTTCGTCGTTGTCCTTCGTTTCTTAAAATTCTCCCGTATTCCCACCGAATCCTAATTAACACTCACTCTTTTCTATTATTCGTGAGGAAGAAAGAAAAAAGAAATCAGTCAAGATTTCTTCGATTATTGATCATCGAATTAGTGATCTATATTCGATCGAGACGTTGTTGTTTTATCTATCAAGTTCGTCGATAAATATTTACGATAAATCGATTAAAAAACGCTTCAAGATCAGATTTTATTTCTGATTAAAAAAAGAAATAATAATAATAATAAATGAATGAATAAATAAATAAATAAATAAATAAATAAATAAATAAATAAATAAATTCAATTTTTCTTTTTTTTTAAACCATTCCGATAGGAATCGTATATATATATATATATATATATATATTTATTGATCGATTATCGATCATGGAATTAGTGATCTATACTCGATCGAGACGTTGTAAAGACGTTCTAATTTTATCTATCAAGTTCGTCGATAAATATTTACGACAAATCGATTAAAAAACGCTTCAGGATCAGATTTTATCTCTGATTTAAAACGAAATAAATGAATGAATAAATAAATAAATAAATAAATAAATAAATACAATCATTTTTTTTTTGTAAACAACGTCGATGCGAATCGTATATATGTATATACGTACATATATATATATATATATATATATATATACGTATGTATATATAATCATATATATGTAATAATCGTTTCGATTATAAAGCTACTTCGTTGGGGAATGATCCGACTAATCCGATTCTATCCAGAGTTTCCAGGGTCTAGTGACATTATCCTTAGTAACTTTATTATACCAGTACTCTCGAACGATAGTCTCGTAACAAAGTGTAACAGGCTGTAATGGCTTTCAGGACGAGCCACGAGAGGACTTTCGTCGGTCGTTCGCCAACGGTCGATAATGAAAAAGAATGCCTTTCATCGCGTGCCCATACTCTTCCATTAAAGACGTTTAAGAACCAAAGTGATGTTTATTGGAAGGTAGCAAAAAAAAAAAAAAAAAAAAGAAAAAAGAAGAAAAAGAAAAGAGAGAGAGAGAGAGAGGAAAAAAAAGGAAAAGAAGCTTCATAAATATTTAAAAAAAATAAATAAAAAAAAATAAAAAAGAGATATAAAAGAATTGTCCTCGTAATAATAATCTCTCTCTCTCTCTCTTTTTTGATTTCAATCTGATATTCTATAGATTGTAAAAAATTTGCATAAATAATGATCGATAAAGGATCGTCAATAAAATCGATTTTATCGTTTTATTTCGTTCCTATCTCCGTCCTATCACAATTAATTCACGTAAGATGCAGCTAAGTACCCAAGGAGTCGCAAGAAGAACGTTGGCGGACCGGTAAGGCCGGCTACAAAGAGAGAAACGACAGAGAGACTGAGACGAGTGTCTTTCTCTTTCTTCTTCTTCTTCTTTTTTTTTTTTTATATATATATATATATATATTTCTTTTTTCTTCTTTTGAACTTTTCTTTTATTTCACTTCCAACGAACGGATCTACTTTGTTCTTCGTTCGCGATCACGTCGAGTCGACGAGTTAACGACACGAGTGTTTCTGTTCCCCTTTTCGAAACAAGTTTAGCCGGTGTAAAACCGGGTGCACCATAGATTCTAATCTCTCGATTACATCTTAAAAGTGATCACATCGTGTATTTGTACTTTCGATATCGTACGTTGAAAAAACGAGAGAAAGAAAGAAAGAAAGAAAGAAAGAAAGAAAGAAACAAAGAAATTTATCCGATAAGTTATCTACGTTAACGACTCTCTCTATTAATATATATTATATATTAATCGTACAAATTTTGAAACGTTCCTTCTTCTCTCTCTCCACTCTCTTCCACATCCATCGTTAAGTATTTATCGATTTACATCGATCTTATTATACGAATAGAATTCATGCGGATAGACTCGCTCGGATCTCATAATAATATTATGCTAAAGTAAATCTATGAATAAAACATATGACCAACGTGGAGAAATAAAAAATGAAAAAAAGAAAAAGAAAAAAAAAAAAAGAAATACTTACGCGTGCTATGCGTTTTTCTTCGAGTATCTCGTTAAGCCCGTTCGTCGTCTCATGTAATTTAACCGTACGAACGTATAACCGGGATTAGAGTGGCTAAGGCACAACGAAAAGAAAAGAAAAGAAAAGAAAAAAAAGAAAAAGAAAAGGAAAAGAACAAGCAGCGCGATAATTGCGTTCGTCGAGTTTTAATCGGTCGAGAGTAGCAAGTTCGCGCATAATAACATGAAATTATGACGTGCGGACTATACGATGTGCACTTGCCATAATGGGACGTGTTATGTGCATGTATACGTATATGTAGAGAATATATATATACGTCTAACGACAAGTAATTAAGCCATGACACAGACCGTGACGTATGTATACATGTATGTATGTATTACGTATGTATCTATGTACCTAAGCGCCAGAATATATCATTGCTTTCGGTTATGCTCGCATTAGAGTAGATCTGTTGAATAGATAAAGATATTTTCTTACTCGTATCCATTACCGTTTCTCTCTTGAATAAATCTATAAATCATTCTGTCTTCATATAGATATATATATATATGTATGTATGTATGTATGTATGTATGTATGTATGTATGTATGTTTGCAAGTAGAGTTATGATAACTATGATTAATCTAAAACAAATAGTATTACGATCTCGTAGAACGATCTACGATTCTCCCAGATCCAATCCGCTCGAACTTATCGAATTTTCTTTCTCATGAATAATCGAACAGGACGATTTTCCCTGGTTGGATATTTACAAGACACCCTATAGATAGATGTTATCGAACGTAAAGCCGCGGGTTACGGAGAATGAACCCTTTTATGGTGCACTGGAAATGCTTCGAGGATATAGAAAAAAGATAAAAAAAGTAAAACAAAAAATAAAACAAAAAAGGAAAAATAAAAGAAAGGAAGAAAGAAAGAAAGAAAGAAAGGATAGGCAGAAAGAAGAGAAGAGGAGATATAGAGAAAGGGAAAAAAGCTGAATAAAAATATTTAAAAAATAAAAAAATAAAAAAAAATTAAAAAGAGATAGGATGTGATTGCATTTTACTTAGTGATCAAAGAAAGTCTCTCTCTCTCTCTCTCTCTCTCTTCTTTTTTCTCTCACTTGGTTCGTCTCCGCGGCTTTTTTTCGCTCTCGTACATTTATATATATGTGTGTGTGTGTGTGTGTGCGTGTGCGATTTATATATATGTGTATGTATTCGAACACGGTGTTCCCAGACAAAAGGTAAACGCGTTTTCTATTCTACACGTCTATGCTACGACTTCAAAGCAAGAGACACACGCGACTCTCAAGAGGAGGAGGAAAAGAAGAAGAAGAAAAAGAAAAAGAAGAGGATAAAGAAGAGGCCCTCTTCTCTTCGAAATTACGTTTCCTTTAAACTCCCTATCATCGTACTAAACGAAAACTAAAAGCCATATATACGACAGAAGAATAAAATTTAAAAAGCTCGTACGCTCAACTTCTCCGACAAATTTTATCGTATTTTATCAACCATCGTTATATCGAACTCTTTAAAAAAAAACTTCGTTCGTTCGTTCGTTCGTTCGTTTCTTTTTTTTTTTTTTTTTTTTTTTTTAACGATATGAAACAAGACGACGATATAAATATTTTAAATTTGTTTATGATATATAGCAATCGCATATTATATTTCTCATCCGATCCGATCTCATCTCTTATTTTTCGTTCCCTTGGGGAACCATAGAACACGTAAAATAAATGTTACAAAAGGTAGGAAGAATAGTTTCTCTCATTGTCGTGCAAGAAACCATAAGGTCGACGTCATATTGGTTTTTCGATGGAGAAACTGGTGTGAAGTTGGAAAGAATAGAATAGAGAACGTCATAGCTTTAGAGAAAGAGAGAGTGGAAGGAAGGTAGAAAAGAAATAAAGAAAAAAAAAAGAAAGGAAGGAAGAAAAGAAAAGAAAAGAAAAGAAAAGAAAAGAAAAGAAAAGAAAAGAAAAGAAAAGAAACGAAGACGATGCTAATCCTCTTTTGTATGGAAAACCGAGTGGTCTGTCGAGCACACGGCCATGGCAGACTTTCGAATAACGTATTCAACTGGTGCAATATACCGTGCAAATATAGTACATCCCGTCTAGACGACACGGTTGCTTAGTCCCGAACGAAAAGTTACCTCGTTATTTCGTGAATTTCTCTGTTAAAGATAGAGACATAAATAGAAATAGATAGATAGATGGATGGATGGATGGATGGATGGATAGAGTGAATGAATGAAGAGGAAATCAACGATGAAAGAAGATTTCAAAGTATACTGAATTTCCATACCACCAATTTCCGTCTCTCTTTTTCACCTTATATCTTCCTCCACTTTGATATATATATATATTTTTTTCTATTCCATCGAATTGGATCGAAGCAACGTAAAATTTAAGATGGCAGGTTAATATCATAAATCGGTAGTGAATCTAACGAGAAGATTATTATATATCGTACAAATTTATATCGCAATAAATCCTTTCATCGTCTAAGAAAGAACGAGGAAGGAAGGAAGAGAGGGGAAGAAGAAAAAAAAAAGGAGAAAAAAAATTGATCAAAGAGGATAAAATAAGAAAGGAAATTGGCTTAAGAAAGAAGTCGAAAAAAGAAAAAAGAGAGAGAGAGAGAGAGAGAGAGAGAGAGAGAGAGAGAGAGAGAGAGAGAGAAAGAAAATAGGCCGAGAGGATAAAGGAATGGAAATAATTAGATAAAGAAAAAGAAGAAGAAGGATAAAAAGTAGAAAAAAGAAGCGAATAAAATAAATTGAATATCGAGGTACGAAGTAGGAGAGGTAGAGAATCGATTCGGTTAATAAAACTCTATGAAAGAAATAAAATGATTGAAGCAAAAAACAAAAAACAAAAAAAAAAAAAAAGAGATAACATTGTTTATCGGTTAAATTCGTTCGTTAAACAAAAAAAAAGTATTCGTATACGTCGTGGTTTTAATTAAATCTAAAAAGAGGCTTCTGGCATTTCGATGACCGAGAAGACACTTCAATGTCCAATAACTAGCTCGTTCAACGTTACAGATATCCAGGTGGGTGAATAATAATAATAATAATAATAATAATAATAATAATAATAATAATAATAATAATAATAATAATAATAATAATAATAATAATGATAATAACAACGTGAAGTTTGGTGTAGAACAGAGACGGAGTATCCTGGAACTAGTGCAAACTCCTGTCGAACGACGTTATCTCGACGAGTTTAATGGCGTCGAGGCGATACAATGGCGTTCACTTGTCTCCAAAGGCTCGTCTCCGTTAAGATGGCCGCTGTGCTGCTGTTGTTATTGGTCTATGGTGTGTCAGTGGTACATCTAGATTTCATTTTACACGCTACATACACATATATGTATATATGTATGTATGTATGTATGTATGTATGTATGTATGTATGTATGTATGTATGTATGTATGGAATTTATCATTCAAGGACGTGCATCTCCTTATCTCCTTTGGTTACGAACGAAAGCACGTTGCTGATGACGAACGTTATCTTTCGACTCGTATCGAGCTAAAACACGGACGGAATTTAAAGAGAGACATTTTCTTTTACCGATAGACTGTCTATTGATAGATAGATTGATAGATACGAATCGATTACCGATAAAGATAATTATCAAGAATGGCAAATGGCACGATGGAAAAATTTTCTGATAAACAAAAGTTAATGGATACGTAATAATAATAATGTATTCGCAACAAGATGCTATCGTAGATAAGATATATTATCTTATTTCTTTAAGAGTGAATTTATCCGGTCGTTTGAAAGAAAAAAGGGTTATTGCTTTTTTTTTTTTTTTTTTTTTTTTTTTTTATAAATAAACGTAGATAATTGTCAATTTGTTAGTGAATGAATCAATTAATACGAATACTGTTGTATGGATGTTAAAAAGAAAAAAAAAAAAAATAAAAAATAAAAAGAAAAGAGTGAAGTTTTTCATTCGCGATCTGATAACTTTGAAATACGTAAAGAATTGTAGAAATGTTTGATCGTAATTCGATCTGTCGAATTTTGATCGTAACAGTTTTAAGCTTGCTTTTAATATTCCATATTTTCGACGATAATTTATAATTTAATGAACGATCGAGTAAATATGTATGAAGTATGAAGTTCGCAAGTATCGAACGTGAGAATGGAACGGAGAGTATGAGAATATGAAAGGCTTCGCCGATGTACCGCAGCTGGTGCCTAAGAGAAGACAATAACAGGTTGAAACTGTAGCTAGCTCTGTGTGTCAGGGAACAGATAACACGCTTCATCTAAACGGGAAACATTCCGATGTTTCATTTAAAAGGTGAACATATACTCGGTGGAACGCAAAAGAAAAAAAAGAGAGAGAGAGAGAGAGAGAAATTCATTTCTCTTATCATTCTTTACGCGAACGTTTCTGTAAAAAAGAAACAAAAAAAAAAGAAAGAAGGAAAGAAAGAAAAGTAATGAAAAAAGAAAGAAAGAAAAAAAAAAAACGAAAAAAAGAAAATATTCCCCGTTAGAAAAATCAATATCTTTCTTATTATTTTTTTTACTTGTCTCTCTCTCTCTCTCTATTTGCATAATTAATAATAATGATAATTATCCTGAACGTCGTAAACTCATAGATTTTGTCTTAACTAAAAAAGAAAAAGAAAAAGAAACTTTGAACCGACACATTATCGTGTCTACCTGTCTGTATACGTAATCGTTATGAATTAAAAAAAAAAAAAAGAAAAAAAAAGAAAAAAAAAAAAGAAAAAAAAAGGTAAGAAATGTGAAATGGATCGTCGGTTAAATTGCTCTCGAGACCAAGCAACACACGACCGCCGACCAATTAGCAAATGCAAAATAATTACGAGCCGTTGTAACGTTCTACACGTTGACACGACAACGTTTGTTGGGTTAACGATAACGGTAGCCGATCCTTGCCAAGAGAAAACCTCGTTAATTAAATCGTCAGTGTAGGTAAAACACGTAGGCGTCTTGCTAAAATCCTACGACTGAAAGATTATGGTAATTATTAACGAGAAAGCAAAGAGTTTTTGCTTTTAGGTTTTGAAAAAAAAAAAAAAAAACGTGCAAACCTTTTTGCTTTCTTTCGTTCTCTTATCATTCAACGGGACAACGAGTTATCCGAAATATCGAATTAACTAATAGCAAAACGATTAGTTTCTTTTCCTTTCGTCGAATCGAAGCTTTTGAAATCGTTAAATTTCAACTATTTTAAGCGAATTAAGTAGATCGATTAATCACATTTAAATCGTCCACTTTTCGTCGTCCACGTTCTTCCTATTAATTACATAATATTCTAAAAAAAAAAAAAAGAAAAGAAAAGAAAGAAAAGAAAAGAAAAGAAAAAGAAAAGAAAGCTGCCGCCGCAAGAAAAGTACTTTCGTTTTTTTCTTTCTTTCTTTCTTTCTTTTTGTTAAAATATATGTATTCGCGTTAATCCGCGATTATCACGATATTTCTCTTTACGTTATTATGAAACGTGTCCTTGTTGAAAAAATACGGTCGTTTATTCTCTATTAATAAAATTATTGTTCTTACAGTTTAATAACGTAAACTATAAATAAAATTTTCAGCCGAAGAAAGCGTCATCGCTCGAGCCCTCGGTAGCGCAATTCTGTAGCAACGAGGCAGGGTTCGACATGTCGCTAACGACATCACCATTTCCACCATTACCAGCTGTGCCATTGCCATTGTCGTTTTGTCCTTTCAACGGTTTAACGTCTTGCGAGCCGTCGTAGCTACGTAACTGATGATTTTGCGAATTAATCTCGTTGTAGACGAGCTCTTGGATCTTTAGCCTGACAAACATTTGTCTATCGAGGGGAAGACTTCTCAAAGGGTTTCTGACGCTCATTAAAAAGTGGTAAGTGTCGTCTTCCTCGTCTTGACCAAGGACCAATCTCTTCTGTAACGCGTCGTACCTTTTCCTATCCATTTCAGGATAATCGTTGTCCATGGCTTCCATAAGGGTTCGTTTCCTTCCGATTTTATTCATTTTAGGAGGTGGCATAACATGATGGAGACCGTCGTCGTTCGATAACAACGATTGACACGAGTCACCGTCTAAATCATCGAATTGGGTTTCCTCGTGACCTTCGAGTATATCGATTTGTGGTTCTATCTGCGTACCGTCGGGCGAGGAACGTAGGGCCGCACAATTTTGATTAAGGGCGCACCCGATCACCCTAGAATTCATTTGGTCCCTCAAGAAAAAGAGGCTCCTAAACCAGACCCACTTCGAATCGTGTTCGCTACCGCCACCAAGACTCCCATCGCATTTTCCCCGATAAGTCTTCTTCAACTCGTTCCTGAAGTTGTCTCTGAGGTGCTTCCATTTCGATTTGGCGACGTCGGCTAGAAAAAGAAAGAAGAGAAACAAAGAAGGAAGAAGTAGAAGAAGAAGAAGACGAAGAAGTAAATATACAAGAAGCAAGTCATACGCGGAATCAATTTATCCGCATTACGAATGAACATTGCTTAAGAATTAACGGGAGCTTGCTCCTCTTATCGAATTGGCCTTTTAAAAGATTACAACTACTAGGTCGTTCGTTTCGTCATTTTATCGAGCAGTTTGTCTCACTTTAAGTCGATCGTTCCTGTTAATACGTATTTTCGACGACGAAGATAGAGACTGATCATAAATTCGAGTAGGATAACTATTTATTCAAAAGACGTCCAACGAAAGGGCAAACTCCTCTTGTTATTGCGAACTGTTCTATTCTTAAACGAACTATAATATATCTCCATTAAATATATTAATAATACGGAGCAATATCGATAGATCTATTTAGGATGGGGAGAAAGAGAAAAGAAAGAAAGAAAAGAAATGAAAACGTATATACTATTTAAATCTAGTCAAAAATCTTTCACAGACATATATATATATATATATATATGTATGTATAAATAAAACAAATATATCATTTAAAAATAATCTCCCGGGTATATCGCGCTAAAAAGTAAGACGATCGAGTCCGAAGCTCAGTGCCATCTATCAACAGACTTCCTAAAGTATCTACCGCATGAACTTAGTTCCCGACGCGTCCGCGTCGATATAGACGATACCACCCCCGCGTAACCTTTTATCAACGATGAATCGAAACGATAGAGAACGACGATAAAGTGCGAACGCTAGTCGAGTCGTTTGAATTTCCCGCTTCCAACTAAGAGACAGAGATCTCGAAGTTCGATTCATTCTTTCGAGTTGTACGTTCTCTGCGAGCTCCCTCTATATCTTTATACCATAACCTCTTACCCTCTACCTCCCTCCCTCCCAACCACCCTCACCCTCACCCTCTCTCTCTCTCTCTCTCTCTCTCTCTCTCTCTCTCAATCCATACGCATACATCTATCTATCCACGTAGAGTACACACATAAATATAACACCTATCATCTATCTCTCTTACTTCAACGCTCTCTTGCAACGGAGCAGTGTGTTAACATTTCTCTTTCTCTTTCTCTCTTTCTCTTTCTCTCTTTCTCTTTCTCTCTTTCTCTCTCTCTTGTACTCACTGGAAACTTCGCAGGCTCTTGCGATCTCCCGCCACATCTTCAGTATGACGTCGCGATTGTGATAGTTGACGTTCTTCTGATCCCAGATAGCCGGTCTCGCGTGCACCTCATTGATCAGCCTCTGGAGATCCATCGTCATCGCGTTCCTGCGACCGCTCGCGTTGTTACATCTCCTGGCCGATCGTTTGGCCGTCCTGCGATTGAGAAACGTGATGTCGCCGAGAATTGGTACGGATGAGGAAGAAGATGAAGCGGCAGCAGTCGAAGCCGCGGCCGCCGACGCTGA
>NC_057702.1:2776096-2791096 GCF_014466175.1 Vespula pensylvanica | reverse complement strand
AATATACTCTGACAATGGGGTTTCCATTGTGCACGAAGAGAGACAGACAGACGTACATGCGATGCTTGTTTACCCTTGTCTGCTCGCGTATTAGCTACGATCGATTACGCGAAATGTAATCATGCCATGCGAGAACACGAGAATGTATGGACCAACCGCAGAATGTCTGGCATTTTCCTATTACCTTCTATACATATCTTCTTCTTCTTTTTTTTTTCTTCTTCCTTTTCTTTTCTTTTCTTTTGTTTCTTTTCTTTTCTTTCCTTTTTTTTTTTTTATAATTCTTTTTATTCGTTTCTTTTCTACTTTTCTTTCAGTTTTCTTACGTACTTTTTAATATCTAAATTATATCGTAAATCATCGATTACGAACGAATGAATTCCAACGAAACTCGAATCGTACGCTTCGTATAGAACATTACAAAAATTTCTTCTACGTCTTACGAAGCAACGATCGATTTTTTTACTTTCGTATTCGTCTGCTCGAAATATAATTCATTTATTTGCTAATCGAAGAACGACCGACATTTCGATTATTACCATTTATACGTATCTTCTATTTTCCTTTTTAATTATTTTACTTTTTATTATCTACCTTTTCATATCTAAATTGTATCGTAAATCAATTACGAACGAATTAATTACAAATTTAAATATCTTATCTATAGATTTTTTATATATATATATATATATATATATTACAACGAATAATCAAATTTACTAAACGTTTTTTTTTCTTTCTTTCTTTCTTTCTTTTTTCACTTTGATTAAATACTCGTTCGTTTGAAATACAGTAATTTATCCACTTTAAAACGTACCAGATCGATCTTAATTAACAATTATATTAATACATACGTACATATATATATATATATATATATATATATATATAACGTACATACGTAACGTATCTAACTATATAGCTATATTATATATTACCAACAATATACACAATCAATAGAAATATGTATAATATCTACACATCCAAACTAGCGAATCGTATTCGACATGAAACACCGTAGTTCGTCGGAATCAGTTGCATATATCGATTTTTCCCTTCACCCAGGGAGAGTTAGCTAGCGTTTGCAGGAGTACTTAATTACTACGTAATTAGTACTTCGTGTCAAACGAACGAACACGGACACGCATAAATGCTCGACTATCTGTGTCAGATCTATCAATTCTATCGGTATTGAACACATTTTCCGTACGATCCAGTTTACAAATGGTAAACGCATTTCAAATCAAATCGAATCCGAACGAAATCAAACCAATGAAATTCCTGCGGTGTGTTAATTCAAAAAGCTTGCGTGTTTCGTATATCTACCGATTTAAACAAATAAATCCTCGCTCGTTTCACTTCTCTCTCTCTCTCTCTTTCTTTCTCTCTGTTTCATACTTCGATTTAATAGATTCGTTTTTCGTTTTAATAGATTTTTCTCTCTTTTCTATTTTTTTTTTCTTTTTTCTTTCTTTCTTTTTTTTTTTTTTTCATTTTGAAACATAAAAATATTTGCTCTGGCGAGAATGGCAATTCGATTGAATTTAAATCTTGTCAGGATAGCTTTTTTCATCGTTTTTATTTTTCTATTTATTTATTTATATATATTTTTTTTTAATTCTTTTTTGTATATATGCATGTATGTGTGTATATATATATATATATTTTTTTTTTTCAACAACAAACGCTAACAGGTATTAACCGTTAAAAACTCTCACGTTATATTTACATATGTACATGCTAACAAAATGGTCCACTTCACGAGCGAGTTCCTCCTATCTGCAGCTTCTATCGATCAGTACTTCGTATAAACAAGATTACCGTTCGTCTCGGGAAAATCCCTCGAGCACCGGACGTTCATGGATTTTCATGGAGCCATCTCTATGCAGATTGTCCAATCATCGTTGCACCAGACTGCTTCCATATACATATATACGTACATATATATATATATATATATATATGTGTGTACTATTATACATTCATATTCTATATAACGATAAATTAGGATAATTTCAATAAATGACATGACACTTTACTTCTTAGTAACGATTCTAAGCAATCTCTGAAATAAATATTCCTATGTATAAATATTCCATTAGTATGAAAATACGAAGGAATTTATTTCATTAAAATATCAAATCAAATCAAATCAAATCAAATAAAACATCGTATTGGCCAAAGTCGTTGTTCGCGATAAACATTTCAACTTTGATATAAAATTATATAGCCGTGATAGAGAGTGTGTGTGAGAGAGAGAGAGAGAGAGAGAGAGAGAGAGAGAGAGAGAGAGAGAGAGAGAAACTTAGATGACAATTTTATAAATTCAACACACGATAGGTTTCCGGGATTACATCGGGGGCGTAACTTTCAACTATAGCAACCATATACTCGCAAATGTGTGTGTATATATATATATATATATGTATATGTATATGTATAGAAGTAATACGATGAGATGAAATGAGATGAGATAATATAATATATATATATATATATATATATCTTACTAGAATATATGAATATATTCTCGTAATAATATTTTGAGATGGATCGCGATTATGAATATCTTATTACAACACAATCCTTAAGATCGATTTCATTTTGTTAAAAATTGATCGACATCAATTGATTAACATCAATTTTATTATATTATTTTCGTTCACGTTGTAATTAAAATTAAACAATAAAAAAGAGAGAGAGAGAGAGAGAGAGAGAGAGAGAGAGAGAGAGAGAGAATGTTATTGTAATCGAATTTGAAGGACGAAAAAAAGGAATAAAAAAATTGAGAGAAAAAGAGAAAGAAAGTTGTAACAGCTCGTTCCATTAATTACGATAGTTAGATATCGATCATACTCAAGTAGATTTACATTTCATTTCTATTCTGAGAGACCAAACAAAGTTCGCGTGACTGAAAAAAAAAGAAAAAAAAAAAGAAAAAAAAAAAAGAAAAGAAAAGTATTACGTTTTACCTCGAGTTCTCATTTGTTCTTTCTCCCTTTCTTTTTCTTTCTTTCTTTCTTTCTTTCTTTCTTTTTTTTTTTTACGAAGCAATTAAGTTCTTGACTTTATGATTTGGTTTCTTAATTCGTTTATTCATTTTATTTTATTGATACAAGCCCTGGTGAATCTGCATAATTTTTTTTCGAGCAATTCGTGTATTCATTTCATTGATAAATGGCTGGACGATCTCAATACTTTTTTCTTCGAGCAATTTTATAATACGATTTTGAAAAATACGCGTCATCGCTTGAGACAACATGTTCATCAAAGGATCTAACTTATTCGTGTGGATTTTCAATCTGAACGATCTGAAAGAACAGAATTTTTACACATGTACACACACACACACACACGCGCGCGCGTTATATATATTTTTTTAAATAGGACATTAAGGTTAAAATGTTAAAACATTTTTTTAAAAAATGATATCAAAGATAAATGATTTTGATACAACGCAAGATATAGAGATCAAACAAATTAAAGAATAAAGTGTTCAATGTAATCTCTTATCAAACATAAATTAGATCAGAGCAGGTGTTAATCGATTAACTTAACAATTCTTTGTCTTTTTTCTCTATAATAAATAATTTCTTCGTTTCTCTTTGCAACATTGCAAAATTGAATTCCGATTTATCTAATGAATTTATCCAACGAATTTATCACACTCGAAATAGATAAAAAGAATAAAAATTATCTTTAATTTTTCTATTTAACTATCGTCGATGATCAGTTTCTCACGTTAATTCATTCTTGCGTTTTTGAACTTACTATAGAACTTATTTAAAGGAAACAATGAGATTAATTATATAGAAAAATTATAATTACTCGATTCTATGGATCTTTATCTCTTGAAGCATCACTTGGAATTTATTAAGATCTATTTCTAATGTAACAATGAAATCAACATCCTCTACACGACCGTAAGCCTCTCCTCGCTTTTTTATAAAAAGATACGTAAAATCGTAGTTGTAATTAAACTGCAAATATAATTATTGATTAATTCTGACGAATTTGTTAATTTCGTTAAATAATAAAACAGATTTTTTTTTTTTTTTTCCCCCTATATAGAGTAATTCTTACGCTCAATAATTGCCATCTCAAAGGTATATCGAGAAATATATGCTTATATCGATATTGTAACATTACGTTCTTCGATCGTTTAACATCCGTCATGTAATGTAGAAATCCATTTCGAAGATCGATCTTACCATTGATTAACTAAAATTATAATTATTAATTAACTAAAATCACGTCAAACGAATAACGAGTATATTTGTTTATTTGTTTGTTTGCTTCTTCTTTTATTTCTTTCTTTATCACGATAATCTTTTAATTTTTTAAATGTCTTTGCATAACTACGTACGATCTTTTCGGTGTAATTTGGAAGATTAATCGGTTCCAAGCCGTTTTTAATTAAGAAGTCACGAATTTTCGGTAAGATTTCATCGAAAATTTTATTGATGTTCACTTTGGACGACACGTCGCTCGTATCTTGGCTAGATAAAAAAAAAAAAAAAATTAAAAAGAAAAAGAAAAAAAGAGAAAAAAAATATATATATATATTATATTGTATTGTATTTAATATAATACATATTATTTTATATTTAATTTATATATATTATTATAATATAATATATATATTATACGTACATATATATTATATATTTATATATTGTTTTATATATTGTTATTTTTAATATATTATTTTATATATACATATACATATACATATACATGCATACATACGTACATACATACATATATATATGTATATATAAAACAAAACGAATGACAAAATAAAATAAATTCGAATAAATTTCTCACCCAACAAACATCGGATTTTCCACACTGACCAACTCCGACGTAACACCGACATACTCCGTAAAATTTCCATTACAACATGTAACTATCAAAATTAAAAAACAAAGAGTACATCTTCGAAGATACATTTTGACAAATCCGAATTGAATATTATTGCCGATCTGAGAATTCTAATTACGATCCTATCCATTTTTATTGATTGTGCTTGTGCTATCATTTTTCGGTTTATCGGAGTTCGTCGATTAAATATCGATAACGATTTTATTTTGAACGAATAAGACAAAAGTGATAGAGAAAAAGAAAGAACGTAAATATCTTTAAAGACACGGGCGATTGTACGAAATAAACAAACGGAATAAAAAAAAAAAAAAAGAAACATACAAATAAACACACACACACACACACACACACACAAAGAGGAAGAAATGAATACACGAGATTCTCACTGTGCGAAATTACTTTCCGAAAGCTTCAAATTTCACTTTCAATTTCGTTCGTACGAGAAAACATCTCTCTTACTATCAAACACTTTCGCTTTCTCGAGTTTGACTTTTTTATTTCCTTTTTTCTTTTTTCCCTTTTTTTTTTTTTTATTCTCCTTCATAAACGCGTTCACTTTCGCTTACATTCGGCATACTAACCCACGAGAATCACTGAATCTCTGACCTTGAAACACAGATTTCACCTCGCAAATTCTGAATTCTTCAAAAACTATCCCCAATTGTCGCAATAACTTTCTACGTACGCACGTGCGTGAAAGAAAAGGAAGAAAGACAAAGGAAAAGATTAAAAGAAGAAAACAAAGATAATAAAAAAATTTTAAAAGATAATAAAGTAATAAGCTTGCGTCGACGAGAGCGCACGTGGAGACGGCGATTTGTATCTACTTGAATTTTCGAAATATGATTGATTTAAAGTAAAAGACCAATCAATTAAGATTATTCTTTGTTCTTTATCAAGTAGCCTCAATAATCATTTTCCAAACATCTTTTATCGTATTATTATCTACTTTTAAATATCTATAATAACTTCTTCAATCTACGGAGAAACAATATTATGTATATTTTTATTGTTAATATATTAATAATAAAAAATATATAAATGAAAAGAAATCAAATCGATGATACGATGAAACGTCAAATAGAAAAATTTCATTGGTCAATATCTTTCGTATTTTAATTAGAACGATAATTCTAATATTACGACTATAATTAGAACGCTATCTAATATATGTCTATATATAGTTCCTACATAACTTAAAAAAAAAAAAAAAAAAGAAAGAAAGAAAAATAATTTAGAAACGTAGTGAAGTATGCAACATGATTTACATTTGGATTTAGATAGATCGCAAGTAATACCGAGATCATCACTTGGAAGTTGCTCAATACACAGATTTATGGGTTAACATAACATACTAATCGCGTTCAATGAATCTTTTTTCGATCCGATAGAAAAAAAATCTACTCGACAGAAAAAAAAAAAAAAAAGACATAGATTCTTTGTTAAATATCTACGTAATATCAAATTAATTAATTAATATCATTTTTATATATATAATTTGTACATCGCGCGTATTTTTTTTGCAACGTATACGTATTATATATACTTGTATGATAAATTGAAGAGCAATTACGTTTTTAAAAAAAAATTTTGATTAATCGTAATAAAGATGAATTTATTTTCTAATTATTACTATGTTATATATATATATATATATTTAATAAAATAATTAAATGTATTATACAATTAATATCATTATTAAATTATTTATAATTATTATTATTAAATTTATTATTATAATTAATATAATTTCAAGCATTTTCACTTCAATATATCATTAATGATAAATTATTGAAAGTTGAGAATATTTATGTTAAATGAAATAATTTATGAAAATAAATTCAGGATTTTGTTAACTATCTTAATTTCTAATCGATAGAAAATAATCGACCGATCTGCCATTCTTGTCATTTTAAATTAATCATTAAAAATAATCTTCGTCTTAGAAATAGAATTATTAATAATATTATCAATATTATATACTATTAATTATTATACTTGATATACTATCGAGATTATGTAATCGATTTCTAGGACTATTGATTATTGCATAGATAAATAAAAATAAAATAATACTAGTACGTACTAATACATTTATAAATATATATCATGATTCACTCCCACTATATTACATCAATATCGATATATCGAAATATATCGCCATTAAATAAACTGATTAAATACGATGCATGTAACAATGCATATATCATACGATTTATTTATTTGTTTTTTTTTTTTCATGAATAAAATCGAATATAAATAAATAATTAATTTCTTGCATATATATATATATATATATATATATATATATCGCGAAGAAACACGAATTATGTATTGGTGCAAATTAATTGCACAGTTAATTAAAAGACTCCTAACCTAATGACGTAAATAAGAAGATCCTATCCTTCAATTAATATTAAAAAAAAAAATAATAATAATAATAATAATAATAATAATAATAATAATCATCATCTACATTAAGCAATGAAGATAAAAAAAAAATAATGTATTATATCACTCGCGAAAAATTTTCGAAATACGAATTAAATTTATCAATAATGCTTATGAATAATTTATTTAAATAAATTATAGCAAGTAACTCGTGCCGATTCGGACTCGGCATGATGAGTTAGCTCACTTATAAGATTTTCATTTCTTTTCACTTACTACTTAAGAAGTTCTCTGATGGCTCCAAAACACTCCGAAACTTATAAGTTGAAATTGTAGAAAGAGAGGAAGAGAGATTGATCAGAAGTAGATTGCAAACGTTGTTAGTTGAAATCTTAATGGATTTACTCGATGAAACGATGATCTTGAAGAAGAGTACTAGAAAAAGAAAAAAGAAAAAAAATGGAAGTTTTTATTCATTTTATTATAATCGATTAAATTGTATAATTATATATACATATATTTTATTTTTATTATTATTATTATTATTATATGTATATATGTATATATATGTACATATATTGTATTACAATATATATTGTAAATATATTTATTATATATATTCATATATAATATTTACATATGTATATATATATATATATTTATTTATTTATTTATTCTGATATTAAAACATTTACTTACTTTGACGAAGATAGTATAGTAGTTTTTTGATTATCTTCCATGATGCACTGACTCTAACACGCGAATACTTATTTATTAACTGCTGAATGAACACTGAATCTAATTCGCGAATCTCTACTATATATATGTATGTTATACACACACACACACACACACATATATATATATATACACAATTCATATATTTGTTAAAAAACGATAACCAAATTTTAAACGAGCAAACACTGAATCTATTTATCATTGCATCGTAAAATATGTTATTTCATTGGAATATACATAATTCAATAAAAACACACCTAGCAATTAATTTAATTCGCGAGAACGTTAATTTAAAAAAATTAAAGAAAAAAACAATTCTCGTTAACGAACGAACAAACACTGACTCTACTCTCACGCGATTTTATTTATTTATTTAACTATCTTTTTTTTTTTTTTTTTCTTTTTATGTATTTCATTTAAACGATGCAACACACGATTTATTCATTGCCATGCCCGCGCGAGATTGCAATGATGATGATCTGTAAAAAAGAAAAACGAGATTATTAATTTCGTGTTCATTGTAACAATAAAATAAAATAAAATAAAAGAAAATCAAAAAAAAATATATATATATATATATATATATATATATGACTAAAATCATTGTGAAAACTTTTCAAGAAAAACTTTACACAAAAATGTAGTTTAGATTCTTCGTTGTTATTTCGCACATAACCTGTACTTTATCAAGAAACGTTTGAAAATAATACAAATTTATATGTAACTAAAATGTGACTAAAATAATACGCGTGATAAACTTATAGATACATCAAAAAGATATTATAATATATTATATTACAAAATACCTACCTCGAACAATAATAATTGATCTTTTCGTAGGATTTATTACAGTTTTAATATTCTCTAGTATCGAAAACCGTTTCTCTAACCGTCCTTCAAGGAGTCCGATGCTCGATTGTTTCTTCTTCTTCTTCTTCTTCTTCTTTTTTTTTTTATGTTACGATCTTAACCGAATACAATTCCTGGAAATTCACAGTCCACTAGTTATTTATATGTACATACTCTCTCTCTTTCTTACTTTCTTTCTTTTATTCTTTCTTTCTCTCTCTTTCTCACTCATTTTCTTTTTCTATCTCTTTCTATTTCACATACTCTCTCTCTCTCTCTCTCTCTCTCTCTCTCTCTCTTTCTCTCTTTCTCTTTTGGACTCATTTCCTTTTTCTGTCTCTTTCTATTTCACATACTCCCCCTCTCTCTTTCTCTGTATCAAATTTCATTTAACGTCTTTAGAAAGAGATACAAAATAATTTACCACAGCTACAAATGATTTTCTTTTCTATTTCTTCCTTGTCCTTCATTAAATTATCAATTGTAAAATTTAGTATATCATTTAGTATATTTATATTATCTGATATTATTTAATATATATTTAGATTTAGTTTTTATTTTGTTACAAAATAAATTATACGTATATGTTTATATGTATATATATATATATATGTGTGTAAATGTGATGCGTATATGACACGTTTGTGTATCTCTCTCTCTCTCTCTCTCTTTCTCTCTCTGGATATGTCTCTCTCTATCGTGTATATATGTGTATTTCTTTCCGTTACGCATATGTTTATGTGTATAAACGAACACATAAAAATCGAATTGTAATACGAAAAATGATCAAAGACCGTGCTGAAAACATTGACCCAGATTTTACGAACATTACTAACCTATATAATTTCATGGAAAATATTTGATTTCAATGCCAACCAGAGATATTAACGAACTTTTTTCGTTTGCTTGTATGTAGCACATATATACGCACATATACGAAAAAATACGTATATACGTTTTACGCACACATACGAATTTCAAACTCTAACATGAAAAAGCATTTGATAAAGAATTTCTTTGTATTAGACGAGGATGATTCTAGAAAATGATTTTCTAATCTATATATTAACCTATAAGTAGAAAGATTTTTAAGAAAAATTGTTTACTTTGTTTCATATTATAGATAATGTATTTTTGTTTTTTTTTGTTTTTTTTTTTTCGACGAAACAAAATCGAATAATTATATAGAAGTTATAATTAATTAATATATTTTGTTTGTACATTTGTGAAAAATTATTAAATTTCGTATTCGGGATCGTAGAATATAGTGTGTTACGAACACGAACGCTCGATTGATTTTGATTTATTTTGTCGGATCAGTTTTCTTTTATATTCGATACGATGAATAACAAGTAAACGAACTATAATAATATTATTAATATTGAGTAAGATTAACTGTGTTCATACGTGTAAATGTATGTATGTACAATATAAACATATAGTATGTAAATATTTTGATCTGTGTATTCAATATATAAATGCTATATATATATATATATATATATATATATATATATTTCTATATGTACGTATGTATGTATATTAGGAGTAATATAAAATAAGAATAATAAATTATAATTAATTAAATCAAGCTTATAAATATGTAATACATTGGTTCAAGGCTGAATAAATTCTTTAAGTTTTATTTTTATTGTATAGCTATAAACAAATACCTATAACCAAATAATTTATTCTTTTCGCAATGACATTTAAATCGTAATGAAAATTCAAATTCAAAGAATTAATCGTTTGTTAGTTATTAACGTAAATTATCGGTTTAATACTTACCTTTATATATTGAGATTTTGTATATCCATATATATTGCAAAAATATTCGTATATACAAATACGTAATAAAGATTCTAATGACATATAGTCCAAAGAATGAAATTAAAGATTTTTTTTAAAACGTTTATTAACGGATATTTAGATATACGATTATAGAGATAATATCTAAAATTTAAAGAAATAAATTTTGTTCATTTATGACTGATTAAACCTATTACACATATTCCAAATAGAAAAGAAAATATTTTTTTCATTTTTCATAATTCTTGGAATATAACATTAAAATTATATATTTCAAACTAATAAGTAACTAACGTTTAATATATTTCTTATATATTTATATATGTTTTTATATATTTCTCATATATTTTATAAAATTGATACGTTTGTACGTCACTATTAATTTTTATTTAACACCATTCACTACGAGGAAGCACAAGAAACAAAATCACATAATTTCACACACATAAATATATAGAAGACTGAAAAGTATAGTTCACGTTACTAATTTATCTATCTATTTTAATCCACACAAACTCAATTGTTATTATACACTGATATTACAAACAGCTAATGAAAACAGTGTTTTCTGTTCGTTCACTTATAAATTCATATTTTGTTCGTATTTGTTAATAAAGTTACACACGTTTCGTACGAAAGTCGATTAACGTTCTTAATAATACTTTTATATATATAAGACAATTTGAAATATTTAATAATAAGATTGTTATTTGAAAACAGACATAGTATGCCATCTTGAATATACCTAGTCTTATCTTACGAAACTGAAGATGTTTTCAATCGATAATACAGATAGCTTTACACGAAGAAAACATTCCGAAGTTTGTGTGAAGCGTTTGTTTAATAGTTATTTATTATATTATTTGTTTATATTTAAAATGAATGCAGAAGGTTATGAATTTTTGGACGAAGATAAGAATCAAGTAAGTATCGAGTAAATTATTTTTATATCCTTTTTATCGGAGAAAATTGAATCGTGTATTATTTGAGGTTATGTTTCTTATTTTTATACTGTATATCATTTTTTTTTTTTTGTAATTTCTGTGTGTGTGTTTTTTTTACTAATCTACGACGAATCTTAGGATGAAATTCGTACGGAATTGTCACATATGAGTTTCGAAGATTTACAAAAATTAAAAGAAAAACTTGGTACAAAGGTATACAATGAAACTGTATTTGGTAGTCGAAAGAAAAAGGAAGTAATTTTCAAAAGAGAAAACAAAAATAGACCACGAGAAATGTCTACGAAGAAACAAGTGCCAAGGTTTAGAGAAATAATTCAGGTTAAGAAGCATATACCTAGAGATCCACGTTTTGATAGTTTATGTGGTGACTTTAATGAAAAAGCATTTAGAAACGCATACAGTTTTATTAACGATATAAAGAAGGAGAACTTAGTTACTTTAAAAAGCGAGTTACAAAAGACAGATGATCCGAAAGAGATAAAAAAAATCAAATATCTTATTCAACGATTGGAGAATCAATTGAGAGAGCAAAAGAGAAAGAACATGAAAGAAGAGAAGCAGATCGAAGAGAAGAAGTTAATAGTAAAGGCTATCAAATCTGGACAGAAACCTTCTTTCAAAAAGAAATGTAAGTTCTTTTTCTTTTTTTCCCTTCGTTTGCAAAACTTTCTTAACTTAAAGTATCTCACGCTTGTATACCTTAAATTTTCATTCTAGCGGAGAAGAAAGTTCTCGATCTAATATCTCAATACGAGGAATTAAAAAATTCAGGGAAATTGAAGACACACATCAAAAGGTTGCGCAAGAAAGCTTTACACAAATCCAGACCACAAATGGAACAAGCAAGTTGGACAAATACGAAAGTAGAGTAATAAACTCGAAGATATTTTTATAACATATATATATATATATATACATATATGTATATGTATATAAACCTTAGGTAGAATAATAAACATATTTACTGTTAATCAAACGATACTCATGTCTACTTTATTTTCAAGAATATCTTATCCAATATCCGAATGATATTCTATCATCTAAATGGTAAGTTCCAAAGAGAAAAACGCTTATTAATTATGTATTTTTTATTTAACATCAAAAGTAATGACACTTGGGTTGGACAATGTCTCTCGCTTCATCCTTAATGTATTTCATGTGTGAAAACGGAACTTATAGAATAATCAATATGAAAGGAATCATCAATTAGAAGAGATATTTGATCGATAGAGCAGTGTATCTCTGTAATTCTATTCTCGTAGGTGTGTATCGTTTATCTGTCCCCTATGTATTATGTATTATTTTTTCTCTTTGTGTGTGTTACATGTGAATGTGTGTGTATATATATATATGTATGCATGTACGTATGTATAATATGTGTCCATAATATGTGTATGCGTGTATATATATATATATATATATATATATATATTTATATTTATATGCATTTGTTCCGTATGCGGCGCTAAACGAAAAACAGAAAAAGATTACAAGGAGACCCGTACCCAAAAGGTGGCCCTTCTCAAGCGTGAAAGCGCCTTCTCGTTGGGTCACCGTTCACGCACGATCTGTTTGTCCGCGTCTTCAATTATTTAAAATATGTACAATATTAATAAAACATCATTCATTTTTTTTTTCTTCTTTATATTTTTAATCATTCAATGATTCTCTCGCTTGCTTTATTTTAATATGTGGCGGGCTGCGCAGGGTTTTCGACGTTCCACTAGATTTTTCCGACGTTCTTGGGTTAATAATAACAATAACAATATAATAATCATTATTATAATATATTACTAGAATAAAGGAGACAATAGTTAAATCATTCTTTCATTTTCTGTTTCCTTCTATTTTAGGTGTTTTGTGTTATTCTCTCTCTCTCTCTCTCTCTCTCTCTCTCTCACACACTCTCACTCTCTCTCTCTCTCTCTCTCTCTCTCTCTCTCTCTTTGGGCACAAATAAACATTCTTTGTTTTTTAATATTATTTCAACGGATGAGAATCCAGAAATAAGACAAAACAAAAAGAAAAAGGAAAAGAAGGAAGATACCAGAAGAGAGAGAGAAAAAAAAAGAAGAAAAGAGCGAAAATCAAGATCCCTTTCTCTCTCGTACATTTTTTCGTGCACTTTTACACGGTCCATCGATTCGCTCGAAATTCGATTTTCTTCGAGGAATGAACAAGCAAGATTAAAAAAAAAAAAAAAAAGAAAGAAAAAAAAAAGAAAAGAAAAAACAAGAAAAGAAAAGAAAGATCGAAAGTCGGACGATAAAAGGAAAGAAGAAAAGGAAGAAAATGAGAAAAAGAATAAACATGATTACAGGTACACACTTTTTTTCTCACTCCCACCTCTTCCATCTCTTCCTACCCATCCACTTCATTTTTTTTCTAATCATTCAATATTCATCGTTGGTAATCGTTTCGTTTCGTTTCGTTTCGATGGAAAGCGAAGCGGAAATAGATTGTTTTCCCGCTCAGTCCGCCACAAGTTATGGTCTTAGACCGAAATTTCTTCTCCGCCACGTAAACCCCATACACCATACATTATTCTGAATTAAATCTGTCTTCTTTCAATTTCTCTCTCTCTCTCTCTCTTTCTCTCTTTCTCTCTCTTTTTCTCTCTCTGTATGTTTTGTTTTTTTTTTAAATCTTCTTTCTATTTTTATTTCTTTTTTTTTTTACTTTTTTTGTTTGTTATCATCAATCTCTCTCTCTCACTCTCTCCCTTTCTCGCTCACTCTCTCTCTCTCTCTCTCTCTCTCTCTCTCTCTCTCTCTCTCTCTCTCTCTCTCTCTCTCTCTCTCTCTCTCTCTCTCTCTCGCTCTCGCTCTCGCTCTCTCTCTCTTTTTGTTCGCTTATACGTACTTTGTTTTTGTTTTTTTTTTCTTCAACAACACAATCTAGACTAAACCATATATAATAATTACATCTAATAATATCTTATTGTAACACGTATTATAATATTATTGTTATCTTATTATCATTATAATATTATTAATATTTAAATTATTAGCCTAAAGTAAGGAGGCGGCGCACGACGGCAAAGCATTTTTGGGCTCCTACGCCCCCCGGGCACGGAACACCCTGTCGACAACCGCGGAACCTAATCTGTTTCTTTTTTAATCTCTCTCTCTCTCTCTCTCTCTCTCTCACTCTCTCTCTCTCTCTCTCTCTCTCTCTCTCTTTCTCTCTTTCTTTCTCTCAATCTCTTTCTCTCTCTCTCTTTCATTCTAGTTTCCATTCCGATCTGACGCGAATATTTGTTTCACCCAAAGAAAAATTAAAAAATGACCATAAAACGAAGCAACGGAGGACCAACGCACACACTTTCTCTCTCTCTCTCTCTCTCTCTCTCTCTCTCTCTCTC
>NC_057702.1:2772472-2775824 GCF_014466175.1 Vespula pensylvanica | reverse complement strand
CCCTCTCTCTCTCTCTCTCTCTCTCTCTCTCTCTGGCTGCTGTTTTGTACATTCAAACGCGATACTTCCTTCTCTCGCTCTCTCTCTCTTTTTCTCGCAATATTTATATTTATATATATATATATATTTGTATTTATAGTTTATTTCCTTTTTTTTTTTCCTTTTTGCTCCTTTTTTTTTTCTTTTTTTTTCTCTCTTTTTTAACTCCTGCGATATCCCCTCCCCCACCCCCCGCGTTTTCACCTCGTTTTAATTACTTCACTGATATTTTTATTTTTATTTTTATGTTTATTTTATTTCGAACACCAAGAAGACACGGACGATTTTTTGTATTGCCGGAAGCGGAAGAGAAGAGAGCCGAGGGAGAGCGTTCATTTGGCGTACCTTCGGAGGAGCAGGAGCAGGAGAAGGAGAAGGAGGAAAAGAAGTAGAAAAAGGAGCAAAATAATGAGAAGGACGAGGAAAAGTAAGAAGAGTAAAAGAAAAAAGAAAAGAGGACGAGAAGGAAAAACAGAAAGAAGAAAAAGAAAGAAGAAAAAGAAAGAAGAAAAGGAAAGAGAATGATTTAATAATAACGATAATGATGACGACGAGGACGATGACGAGGGTGAAATAAAAAGAGAAAAAGAAAGAAGGGTAGATTACGACATGGGGTTAAATCGAGGAGAAGATTAAGGAGGATTTGGATTAGGAGGGCTGAGGAGAAAAGGAAGAACGTGTTACGCGTGTACGGCACCTCGAGAGAACACACCTTGCTTTTTATTTGAACACTTAGGGTAGAGTTTTAGGGCCCGGGCCGCCGAGCGAGCATCCTTTTGTTTTTTTTTTCTTTTTTAAATCCTATCATCCCTCTCTCTCTCTCTCTCTCTCTCTCTGTTTATCCCTATCTCTTTTTTAATCTTGTCATTATCATGCTTATCCATTCGTTGAAATCAGCCATTATTTTGATGGGACCACCATTCGATCAGTCGAACGAAACTCCACGGTCGTCGAATCGGCTCGATCCGCGCCGAAGGAAGAGACGAGGACGATGGATTATTGTGCGAGAGCTCGTTCCACCGAATACAATAATTAGCATAATCAATCATTAATACATCCCTCAATCGTCATGATCATCGTTGTTTCAATTTCGAACCGGACGAACGAGCTCCGTTTACCATTATTCTCGATCGGAATTTCTTTTCCTTCTTTTGGACGGCGGACAGAAGCGTCTCGACACTAGTAGTTGATTTATATATATATTTTTTTCTGTTCTGTTTTTTTGTTCTTTTTTCTTTTTTTCTCGTTTTTCTTCATTATTTTTTCTCCTTCTACAACACTCATTTAATCGTTTTGGTTTTGTCTATTTCTTGTTTTTCTTCTCTCTCTCTCTCTCTCTCTCTCTCTCTATCTTTTTTTTTCGTTTTTGTAGATATCTCCTCTTCTTCTTTCTGTCCTTTTTCTCTTTTTCGTCTCGTTTTTGATCCGTACGATAATCTCGAAGCACGACACTCACGGAAGATGAAAGGGAATCATATCAGAATTTTGTCTTAATCTTTTTCTCTTTCTTTTTCTTTTTCTTTCTATCTATTTGTTTCTTCTCATTTTTCTTTTATCTTTGGAATAGTGTATATACTATACATATATATATATATATACATATAATAATGTATATATATACATATATACATACAACGTGTTGTGTGTCTAGCATATATATATATATACGTATTAATGTTATCTTATAATCTGTGCGTGTTAATGACGACGATGATAACGAATTACGACGTTTTGTCAGTGTTTCAGGGCCAGAGGGAGGACACGTCCAGTTCTTTAATTTTTTTCTCTTTCTTCCTTATCTTCGTTTCTTATCCTTTTTTTTTCCTTTCTTTCTCTCCTTCTTTTTCTTTCCGTTAATACTTTTATACATACATACATGCATACATAATATATATTTATATATTTTCTTTTTTACTTTTCTTCATCACTCTCATTTTTCTTCTCCTTTAGATTTCCAGCATATAAATTCATTTCAAACGAAAGACCCGGAAGAGAAAGCTCGTTCGACGCGATTTTCGATTATTATAGTCTCGCACGTGTCTCGGCGAACGTCCCGGCCCAAAAAAGTCGCGTGGCAGGTATTTTTAAGTCACCTTCGTTCTAAGAAGGGGCGTTGTTTCGACGTTGCGTTGTTAATTTCTTGCTTCTTTCAATTTTTTTCATTTTTTTCATTTCTATTATTATTATTATTATTATTATTATTAATATTATTATTATTATTATTAATTATTATTATTATTATTAATTATTATTATTATAATTATTATTACAATTATTACAATCCTTTTATTTCTTTTTTTTTTTGACATTGTTCTTGTTGTTGTAGATGTTTGTTGTTATCTGTTGTTTGTTGTTGTATTTTTTTTTTCTATTCGCTTATCTCCATCTTCTCTTTCTTTTTCTTTTTCTTCTTCCTCTTTCTTCTTCCTCTTCTTCTTCATCGTCATCTTTTTGTTTTGACACGCACGCACGCACGTACGCAGGCACGCACGCACGCACGCACGCACACACGCAAGCGGATAAAATACACACGCGTCCAATCATTCCGCATTCACGCAATTAAACGATCGACCGCGGGTTCGAGGAACAGGGCGTTCTGCATTCGGGGGTCAATGATTTATAGCGAGCTGTCCCGCTGGCGTTTTTAAACCTATGAAAAAACTAAGAGAATGAATTTATACCTTTTTTTTTTTATTTTTTATTCTTTTTTTTTCTTTTTTCTTTTTTGTTCGTTTACTTTTAGTTTCACCTAAGTAAGAATGTGTATGTGTTTGTTTGTTTGTTTGTTTGTTTGTTTGTTTGGTTGCTTGCTTGCTTGCTTGGTTGTTTATTTGTTTGTTTGTTTGTTCGTTCGTGGGCTTCTTTCATGTTCTCTTTCGTTTTCAATTCTCTTTTTCTCTTTCTTTTTCTTTCTCTGGGTGTTAATGCATTCTCGCATATAATCGATAAATATATTTTTTGCTCTACTTATCGCCATATGCGTTGTTTAATTCGAGAGCAATTTCATATACATAAATACATATACATACATACATACATACATACATACATACGTACGTATATACACACGTACATACATAGATACATACATACATACATACATAAATACGTATATATAATATACATAAATCATTTGTCCCGATTCCATTTCTTCCTTTTTTTTTTGCATTTTCAACGTTCAATTAATCAAATATCATTGTTTCTCTTCCATTTTGTGATGGAAGAGTCGAATTTAGTGACGTCATCTTTTATTTATTTATTTTTTTTTATTTTTTTATTTATTTATTTATCTATTTATTCATTTCATTAATTA
>NC_057702.1:2768674-2772372 GCF_014466175.1 Vespula pensylvanica | reverse complement strand
ATATTATATATCCTCCTGCTCTGGCAAATAATTTAATATATTAATTATTTCTTTCCCTCTTCCTTTTTCTTTCTCTGTGTGTTAATGGATTCTCGCATATAACCGATAAATATATTTTTTGCTCTACTTATCGCCATATGCGAGCATTCATAATTTATTTATTTATTCGTTTAATTCGAGAACATTTTCATATACATAAATATACATACATACATACATACATACATACATACATACATACGTATATACAAACGTACATACATAGATACATACATACATACATACATAAATACGTATATATAATATACATAAATCATTTGTTCCGATTCCATCTCTTCCTTATTTTTTTGCATTTTCAAAGTCCAATTAATCAAATATCTTTGTTTCTCTTCCATTTTGAAATTGAAGAATTGAATTTAGTGATGTCGACTTTTGTTTTTTTTATTTTTTTTTATTTTTTTTTATTTTTTTTTATTTTTTTATTTTTTTATTTATTTATTTATTCTCTCTTTCTGTGTTCGGTTTTCCCTTTCGAAATTTTATAATAATAAACGCTTTATCTCTATCTTTAGAGTTTTATGCGTCCCATTATTATAATTATTTATCCTCCTGCTCTGGCAAATAATTTAATATATTAAATATTTCTCTCTCTTTCTTTATCTTTTTCTCTCTGTTGTTTATCCTCCTCATTCGTCCGTAATCGAGATAATAAAACAATTTTTTGTCCTCCAATATATTTTTACAATCCATATCTGATTTCAACAGCATATTACCTGTTACACATTTCTCCTTCCTTTTCCTGTTTTGTAGATAACGTTCTTAGAACGAAGACTACTTAGAATCTAAACGATGCGTGTCTGGATCTTGATAACTACACTGATTGAGATTCAAACCGAACGACGTTATTTATATTTAATAATGAATACTGCAAACGTGCTTATTACACCCCTTTCTCTCTCTCTCTCTCTCTCTCTCTCTCTCTCTCTTTCTCTTTCCTTTCCATATCATTTTTTTTTACATATATATATATACATACGTATAACATATGCACATATGTACATGTATACATACACACATATATATATATATTTCTTTTTCTGTTGATTATCATAACCTTCATCCTTAACACGTATTAATCCAGGGCGTGCCAATTTAAACGTCGTATTACTTTATCCTCTTCGATAAGTAAAATCGATAAAGAGATTGATTGATACATATACATATATAGGTGTATATATATATATATATACACACACATATATATTATATATCGTCTTGGATTTTCAACATATGCGGTTATAGTTTCGATGACATTTATTCTTCCATTTATTTGTCCTTTTGATATTATAATAATATTATCGTTTACTCTCCTCCATTTTTCTTCCTCCTCCTGTTGCTCCTCCTTTTACGAGGGCGTGCTGATCGAACCTATTGAGTTATTTCTAATCTTCAATTTAGATACGATGTTCGA
Organism: Vespula pensylvanica; assembly: GCF_014466175.1. Lineage (NCBI taxonomy): Eukaryota > Metazoa > Arthropoda > Insecta > Hymenoptera > Vespidae > Vespula > Vespula pensylvanica. The sequence continues at coordinate 2,770,901 of NC_057702.1, read as the reverse complement.
TCATTTTGTATAATCCCTTTCATCGTCCGTGCGCGTCGTGCGTTTGAGTTCTCCTTGAAATAAATAATACATATTTGAATTTTACGTACGTTCGTATCACTTTAGGCCCTTTCTTCCTTCTCCTCATTCTTCTCCTTTGTCTCCTTTGCATCTTCTTCTTCTTCTTCTTCCTCTTCTTATCTTCTTTTTATTTTTCTTCTATCTTCATTCTTCTTTTACATTTTATTCATCGCTACAGTACGGATAAACCCAATTAGCACGCCCCGTTTACGATGTATGTACTCTGTGTGTGCGTGTGTGTGTGTATGTGTGATTCTCTCTTTGTCTGTCTCTATATGTAGGTGTGGTTGTGTGTACCTTAAAACGTGAGTGAATTACTTTATTTATTTTATTATTTTTTTTTTTTTTTACTTGGGTGTATTTTCTGCGTGGGTATGCGTCATCTCACTCTCTCTCATTCTCTCTCTCGCTTTCACTCTCTTTCGTTCTCTCTCTCTCTCTCTCTCTCTTTCTCTCTCATTCTCTCATTCTCTCACTCTCTCTCACTTTCTCTCTCACTCTCTTTCTTTCTCTTTCTCTTTTTCTCTCTCTCTCTCTCTCTCTCTCTCTTTCTTTCTTTCTTTCTCTCTTTCTTTTGCTCGCGCGCTCTGCGTGTGTGAAGTTCTCCTCCGTGTCTCTCTAATAGTAAGTTTCTTGTTCTAGCCAGCCACCAGGATTTCGGCGGAGATAAAATCGTCTCGTCTCGTCGTAGATGAAAATGGCGAACATGAACGGCAGGGCTGGTAGCCACCAGACGAATCTAATTAAAATTTAAGATATGGATTAGTTCAAATATATACGTATGTGCGTGTATGCGTGTGTGTATGGATGGTTTATTCTGCAAGTTCATTTTTTGTTGTTCAGAGAAAATTAAAAGTTAATTAATCGAACAAGTACGCAAATTTCTTTGACTGGCCAATTTTTAATTGAAGGAAGCAGCATTGGCATTTTTTATGATGTTAAATATTAACTTGTTATAAATAAAATGTTTATACTAAATTAATTACAAATTATGTGATATTTTGTTTCTTGAAAAAGTGGACTCTTATATTATTCTTAAAATAAATGGTTCATGCGTGTGTGTGTGTGTGTGTGTGTGTGTGTGTGTATTAAAATCTTTGCACTCTACAGACGCCATTTTTACGGTAACATGTTATTATATTGTATATATATTGTATTTTGTTTTCTAAATCTATTTTCTTATTTTTTGGTTTGTATTAAGTTATATACTTTTCTTTTTTTCTAATCAGCATTCTCACATCTCAGACATTATATAAATAATATAATATGATTGTTAAATCGTTTTTTCATATTTCTAAACAAAAAGATAGACACGTATACGAAATTGATTCCTGCCAAAATAATTATATTACAAAATACTATAATCGAGAGAGATGAAAGAAAAAAGAATAAGAAAAAAGAAGAAGAAGAAGAAAAAGAAGAAAATAATATTAACGATTGAATATTGCTAACGAAGTAGATTTAATTTAAGAGTCGCAAGAATTACAATGATTCAATAAATCAAATCATTTATCTCTACGATATTTACATTTATAATATAGTTCGATGATAAAATTTCATATTCCCCCTCTCAAAAGAAAAGAAACAAAAAAAATAAATAAATAAATAAAAATAAAAGAATATATACAAAACAAAAAAATATATATATAAAAAAAGAACATATAAAGAAAATATATAAAAAATGATATAAGAAAAAAGAAAATTGGAAAAATGTGGCCAGTTAATCGTAATTAGATGAAGATAAATTATTTATATAACATTTATATAATAATTTATATATAATACTCACTTAAGCGGGAACATGCGAAGACCCTTGTCCATACCAGGTGTGTAGCTTAGGAACGCAGCTAGTGCAGTCTCAAAGATGAGACCAAAGTTAAGCGCCCAGTTTCTCATTCCCTGATGGATGATCGAATTACGGCGCGTCTTACAGACTATCAGATCAGCCCATTGTACAATTACGATCGACACGAAGAATGCCGTATGACAGGTGAATTCCAACGTCTTTCTGTCCCTATAAGTCTATTTTTGCGAATAAAAAAAGAAAGAAAGAAAAAAAAATATATATATATATATATCGTTAAAATCGAAAGATCGTAAAAGAAGCAAAAAGAATTGTTAATCATTAATTTACCCATTCCTGGCCATAACTATCTCTGAGATCATT
>NC_057702.1:2745927-2766164 GCF_014466175.1 Vespula pensylvanica | reverse complement strand
AGAGAGAGTGAGAGAGAGAGTGAGAGAGAAAGAGAGTGAAATAGATAATTAAATTAGACGGATAGAAAGTGGGGGTGGAAAAAAAAAGAGAAAGAAAATGATCGATAGTCGTGATCGTTCAGAGTATCTACCGAAATCTTTCATAAGATAATTGTAACGATTGAAATCAAATTAAAAGTTTTATAGATCGAAAAAAGAAGGATAGAAAGAAAAACAAAAAGAAAATTTGTAATGAATAATTATCTTCTTTTTTTTTTCTTCGAAAATAATTACGATCCATTTATTCCTCGTTTAATCGTTGTACTTTGTTAATTTTAAAGAATAAATCGGTAGACGCTCTTTGCTATCATCGTGTAAGAATTGAATGATGGTTAATGATTTTATATATGTATGTATGTATATATATATATATATATAAAATAATATATACATACATGTGTGTATTATGGAGATGTTGAAAAAATGTAGAACGACCAAACGTCAATTGAAATATATTATTTACATGTTTTCATCGATCCATAGACAAACGATTAATTATTAAATAATTAATTAATTGAATTAATTAAGTAATGTAATCTTCACGAAAGAAAATTCGTAAAATATATACATTATCAGTGCAACGTATATATATATGCGTACAGATAAATACGTACATTAAATGTACACACATTAAACGAACATATTAAAAAACGATATCAATTTTTAATTAATTCGATCACGTTTGGCCACGTTAGTGTAGGATAGAAGAGGAAGAAAAAGAAGAAAAAAAAAAAAAAGAAAGAAAAATGAATTGAAAATGATGTTTGAAAATGAGGTCGAATAATTTGATGCGTCTGACAAGAAAAAAAAAAAAAAAAAGAGAGATGAATGGAAACGTGTGATGGAAAAGAGAAAGAGCAACGTAGCGAGAGTGAGATATGTTTAGCGTTTGTTTCTTCTCTCTCTTTTTTTGAATTTGTTTCTAATGATTCTTTTCTTTCTAATTTTTTTTGTTTTCTTATTTTTGTTAATCTGTCGCAGCGGTATTATTTTTTTCTCTTTTTGTTTTGTTTTGTTTGTTTGTTTGTTTTTTTTTTTTTGTTCTCTTTTGTTTGGATGAGTGCATAGAGTTTCTCTAGGTTTCGTTTTGTGGTGGGTAGTTGGGAGACCCACCTTCGGTTGACAAGATTGTCTCTGTAAGGATCACGCGGCTGCCGTTTCATAATGTCCGACTCCGGTGCCTCGTAGGCTAGCGAGATGGCCGGCACCTGCCATCCACCAATCATTAGAAAATTTTACCAGTGAACCATCCGTGGTTTAAAAGTTTTACAAAAGAAACAAAATGTTACATTTTACGTATAATAACAACATAACTCTATATATATATATTTCTTTGTTATATATAATTATATAATATGTCCTAAATATATCGTGATATGTAATAATTATGTGTGTGTGTATATATATATATATATATATATAATTTTTTTTTTATGTGTGTATATATATATATATATATGTACATAGTGCGAGCGAAAGAGATAGAAACAGATATCAAGAAAAGTCACGTTAAAAAATTAGATCATTAGAGAGTAGATAGATGTGATAGAAAAGAAGAAAAAGAAAAAAAAGAAAGCTTCGCCAAAAAAGAAACCGGAAAATTTTAACATGAGCTTATCGAACTTTTATTATCATTCGTTTAAGTTTCATTTTCTTTATTCTTTTTTTCTTTTCTTTTTTTTTTTTTTTCATTCTTTTTTTATTTTGCTTTCGTCGTTAATTAATCATTCATCCTGGTTAAAAATAAAAAAAAGTAGAAGAGAAACGGAGAAAATAGATATTAGAAAATGGAAAAGAAAAGATAAGAGAAGCAAAAATTCGTTTAACACATCGAACGAGGATATAGAATTGAAATTTAATGTACAATATATATATATATATATATATATATAATATTTCATTTAATAATGTAATAAATAATTTTCGTCTATTTTAAGAGATATTTGCTTTTCACAATATTTATTTTAACGATGTGTTAAACGATCTTTAACCTTTGGCATCGTGCATCGTGCTTACTGTTTGTAAAAAAAAAAAAAAAAAAAAATATATATATATATAAAAAAGAGAACAGAAAGATTAAAAAAAAAAAAAAAAAAGATAAAGAGAGAACAAAAATTAACAATTTCACCGTAAAAACGGTAGGATCGATCAATCATTCTCAAAAATTTTTCCGACTGAGTTTTGACGAGAGAGAGAGAGAGAGAGAGAGAGAGAGAGAGAGAGAGAGAGAGAGAGAGAGAGAGAGAGAAACAGAAAACGAAAAATAAAAAAAAAAAAAAGATAATAAAAACAAGGACGAACATTTTCCCACTTGGACGATTCGATCTCCCTCTCTTTTCTTTTTCCTTTCTTTTACTTCTTTCGTTCTTTTTTTTTTTGTTTTGTTTTTAAAAAAACCACATCCAAAAACGTCGATTTTAACGTTCCCTTCTCTTTCGTGCACTTTCAGATACAGAAATAATTAAAGCTTGAATATTTCGTTAGTAAATTTTTTAAAACGGCATATAACTCCCTCACGCAACTTTACGACGAACGAAGAAGTAGAACTTGTTTTGAAACAAAGTGTGTGAGAGAGAGAGAGAGAGAGAGGGGGGGGAGAGAAAGAGAGAAGGATAAAAAATAAGACTAAGACTAAAACTAAAAATAAAAATAAGAATAAGAATAAAGATAAAAAAAAAAATCAATGAACACACGATGTCGAGAGAGAGAGAGAGAGAGAGAGAGAGAGAAAGATAAAAAAGAAGATTAAAAATAAAAATAAGAATAAAAATAAGAATAAGATTAAGAATAAAAATAAGAGTAAGAATAGGGATAAGAATAAGAATAAAAATAAAAAAAGATTCAATGAACACACGATAAATCGAGAGAGAGAGAGAGAGAGAGAGAGAGAGAGAGAGAGAGAGAGAGAGAGATAGGACATAAAAATCATTTTCTTCGCGTTCTACGACGATGCGTGAGAGTGTTAAGGATGTATTATATTTTTTTCAATAATTTTTTCATCCCCGTTCTCTGTTAGTATACGTTCTGCATGTTAAAAGAAAAAAAAAAAGGGAACTGGCGTGAACCCTTAAGTTTCTTCACTTTCGTGATTAATTATTCAATTTTCTTCCTCGAGAAAAAAAAAAAAAAAAAATAGAGAGAAAAAAGAAAAAAAAAAAGAAAAGAAAACCCAAGAAAGATAGAAATATTAAAAATTTTGTTTCGTTTTGTTACTTTTTTTTTTCTCTTTTCATTTGCTTTTAGTAACTTTTTCGTTTTCTCGGCCGTTCAGCACCCATTAGAAAGTTGCCAGTCGCAGAGGTGGTAGAAGGCAGCGGCGAAGGCAGCGCATTACAGAATAAAACATGAGATAGATAGATATATATATATATACATACATACATATATGTATATATATGTACTGTAAAGAATAAAAAACTGCAAGAATTCATGACGCCCAAATGTATAAAGGTGCCTTGCAGTGATGTAGTGGCAATAAAAAACAGTAGTAATAGTAAGTGGTAGTAAGTTGCAGTAGTAGTAAGTAGTAGTAGTAGTAGTAGTAATAGTAGTAGTAGTAGTGGTGGTAATAGTAATAGTAGTAGTAGTAGTAGTAGTAGTAGTAATAAATAGGTAATAGTAAATGGTGGTAATAGTAATATAGAGGTAGCAACTGTGAACTGCAGCAACTGTGACAATAGATAAAAATAGTAACGATAGTAAAAAATCGTAAACTATAAGAAATGCTGGCTTGCAGTTGTGATGACACAAGGGTAAATATAATTACTGAATATCGTAAGAATAAATATAAATATATATACGTATATACATGTATATATATATATATACACATATACATATATATATATATAAAAGTATCACTCTCTATATACACAATAAATATACAGTATATAAATATACACATGTAAACTCGATCAGAAATTCAACTAGACTAGCTCTCTAATCGGAAATAACGTCGATGAAACGGCTCTAGTTAACGATCAACAACAACCCACCAATTTTTCTTTTTTTTTTTCTGTTTTTCTTTTCTCTGTAATTCTAAAGAGTAATCTTGTTTCATATTATTCCGTTTGAAATTTCTAATCCTTTCGTTATTTTTCATTAGCAATGCCGTTACATCCACGTAATTTCATACTACCAAAATATTACCAAATATATATATATATATATATATATATATATATATATATGTATTACGTAAGAAAGATCGTATAGCTCGTTCCATGATCTGAAGGATATACTATACTATGCATATATATATACAGGATCGTCCAAAAGTTACTAGATTATTCATGAAATATCAATAACTCATTTTTCGTGACTTTCGTGACTTTTATTAGGCTTTGCAGTTGAACTCGCATTCCAGTGATATCGATTATCTGGAAAAACTAAAATTAGAGTAAAAAGAAAAAGAAAAGAACGTCTCGAAATAGAGCAAATTGATTTCTAATATCGTCTAGAAACTTTTAGTCCGTTCAATTTATATATATGTATATATATATGAATATATACGTATAGTAGTGGTAAAAGAAGAAAAAGAAGAAGTAGTAATAGTAGAAGTAGAAGAAGGGGGGATAAAAAAAAAAGAGAGAGAAAAAAAGACGGAAAAAGAAAAAAGAAAATGGAGGATATATTGCTTGATACAAAGAAAAAGAAAATAAAAATCGCGGGAAAGTAGTAGACGTGAAAAAGATGTTCGAACGAAAGACGAAATCGATATACAATATTTTATATGCATATTCAACGTGCATACAACAACAATCGTATACAATTCGAAATATAAAAAATTAGAAATATATGTAAATAATAATAATAATAATAATAATAATAATAATAATAATAATAATAATAATAATAATAATAATAATAATAATAATAATATAATTTGAAATGGGCGTAAGTTTCATAAAAGAAAAGAAACGAATAAGATAAAAAAAGAGATATATAAATCAGAAATAAAATAAAATGAAAAAGAAAAGAAAAAAAAAAGAGAGAGAAAGAGAAAGACACGAAACTTTTCCTGAGAAAATTAAAATCAATTAGAAAATTGAAATGCAAATAAACTTTGCTTGTTATAAAATATGTCTCTCCTCCTTTTACTTTTAACTTTACATTTCATAAAACTGTTGATACACAATTACGATTTTACAGACGCGACGAAACAATATATATATTCATATGTTCATATATATACATACATACATACATACAGATACATACATATATATATATATATCATATATACATATTTATACAAATATATATATATATATGTATGTATATATATATATATACATATATACATGTAGATATTAGGGTAAAATTAAATAATAAATGAGGAATATCCTACGAGACAAGATTTTGCAAAGCCTTTACACAATCAACAGTTTGACGATCATTTAAAGGTGCGACCAATGAATCAGCTGGAGGCATTTCTTTTTTTTCTTCTTTTCTTTAAAAAAAATAAAAAAAAAAAAAAAAGAAAGAAAGAAAGAAAGAAAGAAAAAGGAAAGGATTAGACACCAAAGGAATTTTTACGATAAAATGTTCTATTGAAAACCACCAAGCCGTGTCACCGTTCGTAGCACCTAAGGAGATAGTTACAACATTAGGAAATTAAAGATGAGAGAAAAAAAAATAGAGAAAAAAAAAAAGAAAGACACAATGTCGTTCTCTCGAGCGAGGCACAGTAATGTTTAAAATTTGGTTTGTGGCGTGAGAGGCAGCCAAGGAAGGGGGGAAAGAAAAAGAACAAAATAGGAATTCAATATACGCACAGTGCGATCCGATTGAAGATTGAAAATTCTACGATAGATTTTGATTTTTCTTTCTTTCTTTCTTTTTTTCTTTTCTTTTTTTTTTTCTCTCTCTTTTAATTTCATAATTGTCTTCCTTCTTTTTCTCGTAATCGTCGATCGAATCTCGAATAAGAATTATTTAAAACTTATAGGATTTGTTTCAACGTAGAATGTCAATTTTCATTTGGTCGCTTCATTATCAATTTGCAAAAGATCTAATAAAAGATATAGCGCATTTGACTGAAAAAGGAGGAAAGAAAGAAAGAAAGAAAGAAAGAAAGAAAGAAAGAAAGAGAAGAGAAGAGAGAGAGAGAGAGGCAAAGATAGAACGAGACGAAGAAAGGAGTATTAAAAGAGAGAGAGAGAGAGAGAGAGAGAGAGAGAGAGAGAGAGAGAGAGAGAGAGAGAGAGAGAGAGAGAGAGGGTAGGCAATAATAATAATAATAATATAATAATAATAACGAAATAATAAAAAAAAAAAAAAAGAAAAAAAAAAGAAAATGCTGATAGGTGAGATAATATCGAACGACCATGCGATTTTTTTTTTTTTTTTAAAGAAATGCTATCCTTTATCGAGGAGAGCAATGCGAACCATACACCTGGAGCTCCGTGTGTGCTGGATCATCATCAATCACCATGGATCACGACGAGAGAGAGCGAGCGTTCCCATATTTTTTTTTTTTTTTTTATAAATATATATACTTTTTTAAAGGATTGTAGAGGGATAGCTCAGAAACTTTTAGAGATTAAATTTAAAGAGATAGATAGATAGATAGATAGGGAGAGAGAGAGAGAGAGAGAGAGAGAGAGAGAGAGAAACGAATTGAAATAGACGAAGAAGAATAGATAGATAGAGATAGAGATATAGAGAGCTTAGAAGATCGAGATTAGAATCGGCTTACCTTGAAATTAGAACGAAATATTGCGAATACGATCTAGGACACGCCCTTTTCTTGGATCTTTTTTGTCCATCTTAGTTTTTCTTTTTTTATTTTCTTTTCATTCGAGAAAAAGAGAAATAGATAAAGAGAGATTGAGAGTGAGAATAAGAGAAAGAGAGAGAGAGAGAGAGAAAGATAGAAAGAGATAGAGATTGAAAAAACAAAGAGAGAATCCTCGATTGCTCGCGTTAATTAATTAATTAATTAATTAAAAAAAAACAAAACAAAAAAAAATTGTTATTAAAAAAATATTCGACAAATAATTATAAATATAATCGTGGTTAGTCTACCAAGTGATTTTATTCGAAGTGATCAACGACGTGAAAAGATAATTTTCTAAACGACCAACAACTACGACGTTGTTCGAGATAAAAATGAGATAGAAATAGACAGAAAAAAAAAAAAAGGAGAGAAGACAATCCTCGATTGTTCGCGTTAATTAAAAATGCAAACAAATAAATCAAAAAAGAAAAAAAGAAAAAAAAAAAAAGAAAAAGAAAGAGAGAAATATTTATCAAATAATTCTCGATTCTCTCGCGGTTAGTATAACAACTTTTTTTCGAAGTAATAAACAACGCGAGAAGATATTTTTTTCGAAACGAGTAACGATCACGTTGTTCGAGATAAGAAGAAATAGAAATAGATAGAAAAGAGGGACAGAGAGAGAGAGAGAGAGAGAGAGAGAGACAGAGAGACAGTGATAAAGATACAAATAGAAGATCAAATTCTGATAATAAAAGCTTCCTGATACCTAGCAACCAATCCCCTGATACGTGTTTATACATCGTGCATGATCCCGTTACCTTGTTAAGTTTTAAATCCTACCGTGTTTAGTCGACATAGAGGAATCGAGAACACGGACTAATCGATCCAAGTCACGTTACTGTCGATCTTTATCGAATATGTGTATCTATAGATAGATATTATGTATCGTATGTAATCTAAATACATACATACATACATATATGTATAGGGTGTATATATTAAAGTTATTTACGTCTTTGAGATAGAACGTTGTTAAACGTGAAAGATAAGATGGTTTCGATTAGTCTCGTACTCGTTTTCACCTCCAATTTTCCCTTGACTCGTTCGTACGTAAATATTGTATAGAGATAGTAGAATAGGAAGAAGAGGAAGAGAGAGAGAGAGAGAGAGAGAGAGAGAGAGAGAGAGAGAGAAAAATAGGAGAAGAAAAGAAAAAGGTGTAACAAAAATTACGTGCGAATAGAGCAAAGAGAAAGTGTACGTTTTCCTTGTCATCGTGTCGATTTGTATTGTTGTCTCTTTTCATTTCTCTCAGTGTCACAATAGATATATAATATTAATATCACACACACAAACGCACGCATACACACACGCAAACACACGCACACGCACATATATATATATATATACACACGTATATACATGCGTGTGCGGGTGTAGGTGTGTGTGTGTGTAATTATACGAACAAAATATTTACGAACTAACTACCAGAGTAACCAGTATATAAGTGTAACGATAAAGAAATATATCGATAAATAGATAGATAGATAGATAGATAGATAGATAGATAGATAGATAGATAAATAGATAGATAGAGAGAAAGAGAGATAGAGAGAGACTGTGTGTGTGTGTGAGAGAGAAAGAGAGAGAGAGAGAGAGATAGATAGAGAAGAGCGATCGCGTCTCAATGATCAAATCATCGAATTTTGCTCGATCATTTTGACTTTATCCATCGACATTGAAGGATCATTTGAATTTCTAATTTTTCTTTAGCCTTCCTCTATTGTTTGCAATTGTTTGTCTGCTTTCTATTTGAACCCTTTCACCAATCAAGCCCTTGTTGTTTCCACTTATCTTTGATAAATGATAGATATTATCTCGAGCAAGTTCGATGATCAGAATAATTAGATAACCGAGACGACAAAACTCTTTCTTATCGCATTTGATCTCTCGTGTAGTTCGTGGATAGATTCGATTATGTTTGTTGATGTGTTACCTTTCGTTAACTAGCTTGTCAGTGAAGGGGTTTCGTGGCTGTCGCTTCATAATATCGCTCTCTGCCTCCTCGTAGGCTAGTGAGATGGCGGGTACCTGACGTCACATTATCAAGAAGCTCAGTAACAACGACAACATGTAAATCAAGAGAATAACGTCTTTCGATGACCTTCGCGCAAGCATGCTGACCAATCTAACTGCTTTTTAACAACGCTTTTTATTCTGATTGCGCGTGACTATAATAACAATAATAATAATAAGAATAATGAGAATAAGAATATTAATATTAATAAAAATAATAATTAAAAAAAAAGGAAGATCTACGTGGATCTACATTTAAAAAAAAAATAGATAGATAGATAGATAGATAGATAGATAGATAGAGAGAGAGATAGAGAGAGAGAGAGAGAGAGAAAGAGAGAGAGAGAGAGAGAGAGAAGTAAAAATAATAAAAATAATTATTAATAATAATATCGATTATTTTCTCGATAACGTCAGCATCCTTGCTCCATGTATAATATGATGAAAAGCGTAGAAGTCAACTAAAATTATTGATAACTGATAATAAATTATAAATGAATTGGAATTTGGGCTAAAGTATTTCAAAGATAATAATACCGGAGGATTTTAGTTTAGGGGATGGTTTGGTCTGTTGGATATGTCTTTAGGATTGCCACACGATGTGTACATCCAAGATATTCCTATCGGGCTAAGTAAGTATAATAGTTTTGATTCTTTTTTTCTTTTTTTTTTTTTATCGCGGAACGTATCGTTTCACGTGTTAGATACCTGTAAAAGAAATGTTTCAACATTTTTTCGATCACGAGTATTTTTTAAAAACAACGACAACCAAAAAAAAAAGAGAAGAGAGAGAGAGAGAGAGAGAGAGAGAGAGAGAGAAAGAAAATGAAGAAAAACGTTATCTCGTAAAAATCGATTGTAAGCAAGATTGTAGATCGTAATTGCAAATTTATATAGATCGATACTCGTGCTCGACGAAACGTTTATGTAACAATCGATTAAACATCTTACAATATTCTAAGTTCCGTATAATACCTAAAAGAACAAAAGAAAAAGGGAACTATGAATTATGTTCATAAGCGAAAGTAAATTTTTACTGGATGTTAAGATCGGTGCTGCTGTGATATCGGCCAACGTCTAGCATTACTGCGTCTGTACAGGAGCTCTCTTCTACCTGACAATAAGAACGTGTGAGAGAGAAAGAAAGAAAGAGAGAGAGAGAGAGAGAGAGAGAGGGGAAGAGAGGAAGGGATGAAGAGTATAAGGATGGTTGAAATGAATTTTGTTAGAGTGTACCTAGGATTTGCTTTACGATAATCGAAGAATAGGTATGTAGTAGTAAATAACAAAAAGCAATAATCGATTCGAAATAGAATTTCGAAAACCTCTTCGGACCTTTCGTTAACGAGGTTGTCATGGTGTGGATCACGTGGCTGTCGCTTCATTATGTCGGACTCCACCTGCTCGTAAGCCAGAGATATTGCTGGTACCTGACAATGATCATATTGAAAGAAAGAGAGAAAGAGTTTTAAAGAGAGTCAGGATAAAAGATTGTCGACACGTTTCTTCGTTTGGCCTGTTTGTTGGCTGTTAGTAATCTTCACGATGTTCTGATCTATCAAATTGATATTTTACAAGAACAAGGACAATGTAACAATATCGATGGGGACGGAGAAAGAAAGAAAACAAGAAAGAGAAAGAGATACCTCGTCCCCAACGATCGAAAAGAAAAAGAGAAAGAAAAAGAAAAGATAGATAGAGAAAGAAAGAAAGAAATATAAAAAAAAGAGAGAGAGAGAGAGAGAGAGAGAGAGAAACGAGACAAATTTATCAGAAAAAAAAGAGAGAAAAAAAAAAAGAAATTTGTATAGAACAATATTTTCTTTCGTTCTCTTTCTTTTTGTTTTTTCTTTTTCTTTTCTCGTTGTCGAAGAAAGAACGACCGAGAAGTAAATGTCGGAATGATTCGAACTCACCATGTCGGTTCCCAGATCGATGCAGAGAATAGTGACGGTACCAAGTGGCAACGGTATGTCGCAGAGAATGAACGCCAGGAAAGGGGAGATCTCTGGTATGTTCGAGGTCAGAGTATATGCGATAGATTTTTTTAAGTTGTCGAAGATCAAGCGACCCTCCTCCACGCCCGTCACAATGGAGGCAAAGTTGTCATCGAGTAGAATCATGTCGGCTGCTTGCTTGGAGACGTCTGAACCAGCTATACCCATAGCTACACCGATATCGGCTTTCTTCAAAGCTGGTGAATCGTTTACGCCATCGCCTAAATTGATCGATCGATCACGTATGAAGAGAAACAAAAAAAAAAAAAAAGAGAGAGAAAGAGAGAGAGAGAGAAGTAATTAATAACGATATGAAAAATGAAATTATTATCGACATATTAAGGTAACCGACGTGTGGTGACATTGACGTACCAGTTACGGCTACAATGGCGCCCATTCGTTGACAACCCTCGACGATAATGAGTTTCTGTTGTGGCGAGGTACGGGCGAACACAATTTCGGTGTGGTACCTGAGGATCTCGTCCAGTTGGTCGGAATTCAGTTCCCTGAGTGCGGTTCCATGGATAACTGCGGCCTTGGCTTCGCGAGGATTTACCTCGGATACGGGAATGTTCAGCCGCTGAGCAATGTCCTCGACGGTTTCGTTACCTGAAGAGTATAAGATAGAAAAAAAAAAAATAAGAAAAAAGAAAAAAGAAAGACAAATAGAGAGAACAAAATAGTAGGAAATATTTTCAATCGCATACCTTCGGATATGATGCCGACGGATTTGGCAATGGCTTTGGCAGTGATCGGATGGTCACCGGTGACCATAATGACCTTGATACCAGCGGATCGGCATTTAGCGACCGCATCGGGTACCGCAGCCCTGGGCGGGTCGATCATAGACATCAGGCCCACGAAGCGGAGTCCATCGACCGCGAAGTTCGGGTCGTCGGAATTGAATTTGAAGCCGATCGGGAACTTGTCGGACGGGAGTATGAAATCGCAGAAACCAAGTACACGTTCACCGAGCCCACCGAGTTCGAGATATGCGTTGTTAAATGCTTCCTTCATTTCCTCGTCCAATACCTTTTCCTTTCCGCCGATGAAAATGGTCGAGCACCTGTCTAAGATCCTTTCTGGGGCACCCTTCATGACCAATAGATGTCTGGGATCGTTAGGATCGTCGGATTCGTGGATAGATACTTGATACTTGTTGGTAGAGTTGAACGGAATTTCGCAGACCTTTTTGTTCTTCTTCCTCATACCCATGACATCACCGTGAGCCAGTTCCATACATTTGAGTAGAGCAGCCTCGGAAGCGTCGCCATTGACCTCTCTTTGTAGGATCGGTACGTTCTCTTGACCAGGTTTAAATTCGGCACGATTGCAGAGGGTAGCGATTTTCGACAATGCCTTGAAACCAGGACTCGTACGATCGTATTGCAAGCCAGATTGATTTTCCGTGGTGTCAGCCTCGATGATCTGATTATCGAACCACATGTGAGCAACGGTCATTCTGTTTTGTGTCAGGGTACCGGTTTTGTCGGAACAGATGGTGGACGTAGAACCAAGAGTTTCTACGGCTTCGAGATTCTTAACTAGACAATTCTTCGAGGCCATCCTCTTTGCGGTTAGCGTAAGACATACGGTTACGGTTGCGAGTAATCCTTCCGGCACGTTAGCGACGATTATACCAATAAGGAAGATAACGGCGTCCAACCAATGATATCCAAGAATGAAGGCGATTAAGAAGAACGTTAATCCAAGGAACACGGCCACACCGGTGATAAGATGAATGAAATGATGGATTTCTTTAGCGATTGGCGTTTCACCTGTATCAAGACCGGATGCTAATCCAGCGATTCTACCCATGACCGTTTGATCACCGCAACAGATAACCACACCCTTGGCCGTACCCTCTACCGCATTAGTCGAGAAGAATGCTAAATTTTTCGTTTCCAATGGATTCTCGTGGGTGAACTCCGGTGACCTTGATTGTGGCTCGGATTCGCCAGTTAGCGAGCTGTTGTCCACTTTAAATCCTCGTGACTCGATAATCCTAATATCCGCTGGTATACGATCTCCAAATTTCACTTCTACGACATCGCCCAATACCAAATCCTCCGCTCTAAGTGTAAGCTTCTCGCCTTCTCTTATCACCGTCGCGAATTGCGGTACCATGTTCTTGAACGATTCCATTATCTTGCTCGACTTGCTTTCCTGATAATACGAGAATATACCGGTAACTATGACGACTGCCGCTAAAACGATGCCGAGGTAAAGATTGTCGTCGTTCGGATCCTCGCTCGTCGAGGCCTGGATCGAGTATGCGATGAAACAAAGGATCGCACCGATCCATAGCAATAGGGCGAAACCACCGAATAGATTCTTGCAGAATTTTAACCATTCTGGTGTTTGCTTAGGTGGCGTTAACGCGTTCGGTCCGTCCCTTTCAAGGTTCTCCTTTGCTTTCGCGTGACTGAGGCCCTGGAATATCAAACATATTTCATTTTTTCTTTTTTTCTTTTTTAGGTACGCTTAAATGTTTTTATAAAAATAATTTGCTATGGATAAATGTCTGTAATAATAATGATAATAATAATAATAATAATAATAAATCTTATGTAATATATATATATATATTCATTAATATAATAAATAAATAAATTTTTGTAGAAATAATAAGAATAATAATATTAATAATTATAAATCATATGTAATATGTGTATATATATATATATATATATATATAGTCATATAATAAATAATAATAGATTAAATTAGACAATATAACAAAAGTAATGACAATGAATAATAAATAAAAATATTACATGATCGTACTCACGTTTTCAGGATGCGTCTGAAATCTTTGATAAAGTTCTTCGGGTGTGATTTTGTGGAAGTCAATGTCCAACTCTTGCTTCAAATCGTCCAAATTTTCTCCCTTCCGCATTGGCTTCTTTCGCCGCGACTATTTTGAAGAGGGATGGCCAGAGAGAGAGAGAGAAAGAGAGAGAGAGGGAGAGAGAGAGAGAGAGAGAGAGAGAAAGAGAGAGAGAGAGAAAGAGAGAGAGAGAAAAAAAAAAAGGAAAAAAAAATAGAAAAGGAAAGGAAGAGAAAATAAAAATTACGATTAATATTGTTGCACTGATGTAGTTTTTCTTTTTTTTTTTTTTTTTTTTTTTTTTTTTTTTTTTTTTTTTGTAAAGAGAGAGAGAGAGTCAAAGAAAACATTTACAATTCGTCAATTGCATTTTGCAGTTTGCAAAATTCGCAATCGATGTTAATACCGTTTTTCCCGGATTAAAAGAGTCAACGACGTTTTAATCCCGTTTAAACTTGTATAAGAAATAAGCGGAACGAAGTAACGGATCACATCCGTTCAATGTTCCCACCATCTTCCCATAAGATTTTCTAAGATAGATTAGAAAGATTCTCGAGAGTGATTATATGCAAGGAATAAGAGTATGTATGATAGAGTATATTATTAGTGTTAGTGTCAGAGTTTCGATGTTTCCCAAGTAATTAAATAATGAATGAATTAATTAATGAATTAATGAATTAATGAATGAATGAATGAATTAATGAATTAATTAATTAATTAATCAATTTCGTCCCTCGTCAACCATTTTAAATCGATTACGACCATAATAATAAACACTTTGTTAGAATAGACGAAGAAAAATAGAGATGTGAGATGTATATATATACATATATATATATATATATATATATATATATAAAGAAGAATAAATAAATGAATGAATTTATGAAAGAGAAAAGAAGTAGAAGAAGAAGAAGAAAAAGAAGAAGAAGAAGAAGAGAATATTTCGAAAATCGTTAAGTCCTAGATAGCCCAAAGATTAAATAGAGTTTAGCGAGAGAAGATAGAAAGGATGAAAAATAGAAGAAGAAATAGATGATGAAGAAGTAGAAGTAGAAGTAGAAGTAGAAATAGAAGAAGAAGACCAAGATGAAAGAAACCAAGTTGCCATATTCCCCATTGAGAGTTCTCTTTTTTTTTTTTTTTTTTTTTTTTTTTTTTAATCGAAGAAGCGGACACACACATAAAAATATATATATATATATATCCCAGTAGACCGGATGCACAAATAAAGATTACGTGAAACGGAAATCCTTCCTGAATACCTTGTACATTCCATCGGCTGTTTTGTTGTCGTCGCGAATGTTGGGTAATGTGGCGACCCTGTATGAATCTGAGCGGCCATGCTGTAAAAAAATGAGTGACAACAAAATCGTGAGATGTAATACGTGTGAAAAGAAAAACTTCAAAAGGGAAGAAAAAAAAGAAAAAGAAAAAGAAAAATAAAAACAACAAGAAAAAAAAAAGAAAGAAATAGAAAGAAAAATCAAGAAAAAAGAATTACGCGTTCCATTCTGCATGTGTTTCTCTCTGGGTATACGTGTAAGTGTAACGTGTAACGTGTAACGTGTAACGTGTAACGTGTACGTATCTATGCGTTGTTTCAATAAAAATATAAAACAATATTAAAAGAAAATTATTTTACATGTATACATGTAACTAACGTATAACAGAAAATATGATGAGTGAAATGATTTTTAATGATCCTTCCTGATGATCCTGATGATCCTGACAAACGTATATCCTGCTTTTTTTCTTTATTGTTCATAGAAAATTAACATCACGAACACCACACGAACACATAACGTTCGTATTCTTCGATGAATAGAGAAAAACCTGTGCGTGACGAACCACGTACGCATAAGAGAAGAAAAGATAGAAAAAAAGAAAAAAAAGAAGAAAAAAAAAAAAAAGAAAAAAAAATGTACTCCCTAATTTTCAAGTGCGACCTCGGTAGAGAACGCAATTCTTCTCTACGTCGACCTTGTTGAAATACATCGTGTTTGGATAACGACCGTTTCCGGTTGGTCGATTCAATGGATAGACCTCCACGTCGGTATGAATGGGCCAACAATGTTCCGTAATCGTCACCTTCGTTTAACAAAGTCTCCCTTTTCTCATGGTAACCCTGTTTTCCTTCTGTTACTCCTTTATTTTCCTCCCTTCCCCTCTATTACAACCATTCCTGTTATTGGTTACAATACGACGACGTAACGATGTTGTAAAGGTTATTTCGAAAAAGCTAATTTTCAAAGACTACTTTTTTGTTCTTTTTTATTTTTTTCATACATACATACATACATACATACATACATACATACATATACATATATATATATGTGTATAGATATATACGAAACAAAAATAAAGTATATATATATATACATATGTATATATTACTTTCACGAGTACGTAATCACGAAAAAGGAAAAAGAATAGAAATAAAAGAAAAGAAAAGAAAAGAAAAAAAAAAGAATGAAAGAACATCGGTACATTTTTCATTTTTAATTCGAGTTGCGTCTAGGGGAAAGAGTAACGAGAGAGAGAAAGAGAGAGAGAGAGAGAGAGAGAGAGAGAGAGAGAGAGAGAGAGAGGAAAATATATTGCACCCTAGAATTCGCGAACGACCCTCGTCTCTAATTAAAAGTCTTTCTTGATTATTATTCGTGATATAAGAGGAAAAGAGAAGAGAAGAGGAAGAATGTGACGGGGGAGGTAATTGTGATACGAAAGAGAGAGAGAGATAGAGAGAGAGGAAGAAGGTGTTACAGTTTGTCGAGGGATGTGGTTGCAGTTTGCCATATCGTTCTACAAATAGCTAGGGAAAACTTGACTGTATATAAAACATACGAGAGAAATGAATATATAATAATATATAGGTAAGATAGATATAAGAGAGAGAGAGAGAGAGAGACAAATAGATAAATAGATAGATAGATAAAGATATATACATGTATCGTATATATATATGTATATATATGTACTATGTAGAAAACAAAAAGCTTTCAAATAAGAGTTAAACCCAATAGAAATTCCCTGGGAATCGAAACGCCGCAAATTCTGTCTTTATCGACCAGCTTGCGGAGAAGGTTTGCGGCAAACTAGCTGAGTCAACGCTTGAATCTACTATGCGCACGCGATATAGGATACTTTAGATTATCCAACGGATATATTGCCGATGACGTAAGCAACGTCAAAAGCTTTGAAAAAAGAAAAGGGAGAAGGGAAAAGAGAAAAAAGAAAGAAAGAAAGAAAGAAAGAAAGAAAGAAAGAAATGAGAAAAGTAAAGGAGAGATAAAGAAGAGAGCAACAGTTAAAAGAAAATAATAATGATGAAGTATAAAAGAAAATATGATATAATAATGACGAGAGGATGATGATGGAAAAAAAAAAAAGAAAGGAAAAGAAAAAGGAGAGATAAAGGAGTAGGAAATTTATGGAAGAAAGAAATAAATTAAATTACAAAATGCAACGACAAAGAGAAGAAGGAAGGACAAGAGAAGGAATACGAAATTAACAAATAAATAAAGAAAGAAAATGATAAAGAAAAGAGAATGAAAATGAAGATGAAAAGGATTAAGAAGAAGAAGAAGAAGAAGAAGAAGAAGAAATTTTAAGAGCGTCCATCATTTTTTCGAGAGTCTATCTTTACTCTCGTCGTTCTTTAGTTTTCTCTTAAAGAAAAGGGTTAAACCGGGCCAACCCTTCTCATTCGTGTTACGAAAAAAAAAAGAAAAGAAAAGAAAAGAAAAGAAAAGAAGAAACGAGAAAGGGACGTAACATGGTTTCAACTTATTCATCACGAAGGTACCATGAACTTGGCCTAGAATTTGCACGAGTAAATATATATATATATATGGTACACCATATTGTATTTAGTGTTCTTTTAATGAATCAAATTCGAAATAGACCACCATCGTCGTAAAACGTTTTATATATATGAACGTTACGATCATGTTCGTTAGCAGACGCTGTTTTATAAAAAGGATGCGAAAGGAAAAAAAAAAATTAGAAAAAATAGAAGAAAAAATGAGTGAGAGAGAGAGAGAGAGAGAGAGAGAGAGAGAGAGAGAGAGAGAAGATCGTAGGCACGTGAAAAGAAGACTCGGTTAACTAACAACGAGCAATTACTATGTCGAACGTTATGGTAGTGGAAATTCTCACGGTCTGTCAAGCAGTTAATTTTAATCGCGATGATATAAAGGAGATAAAAGCATTTTAGATCAGAGCTCTTCTCTATCTCTATCTCTCTCTTGCTCTTTCTCTTTCTCTCTTTCTCTCTCTCTCTCTCTCTCTCTCTCTTTCTCTGTGTCTATGTTACGATATCGCACAAAGAATCTAAACGATCTCTACTCTGTCTCGGAGTATACTCTGACGTTCGATCGAAAATCTCGGAAACTAAGAGACAATCAATTAAAGTTCGCTTTAGAGATCGTGAAGATCTATCGAGAGAATGAATCCCTTGGGAAGGGACGATGATAAAGATCTATTTTGAAAGAGGGAACGTTTAATTATCTCTTCGAATTAATTTTTCCTACAAGATGAAGATCTATTACTTTGATAAAAAAAAAAAAAAAATGATATAGATATAAAAAGAAAAGGAAAATAAAAAACTGCTATTATATATATATATATATATATATATATATATATATACTTATGTATAATTAAAAACAAAATATATATAAAAGATATCCATATAATAAAAGATATTTCCATATCTAAACCATTCATATAAAACATATTTCCGCAATAAAAAATGGTCCATAAAAGATACTTCCATTCTACATTTCCACACTTACATTCCCTAAACTATATTATACAATCACTTCCATTGAATATCTTTCATAACCCCCACACACCTATCCACCTACATACCTATTCACCTATACGTAACAAAAACATGTCCGGGAATATTTTCAACGTAGAAAAAAGAAACGAAACAAAAAAGAAATAGAGAGAGAGAGAGAGAGAGAGAGAGATAAAAAGTACGCAAAAGAAAAAAAGAAAAAAATTTATAACAAACTTACGTAGAAACGAACGTAGACAAACAAGTAGGTAGTTAAAATACATAGGTAGGTACGTAGGTACTTAGTTAAGTAGCTAGGTAGGTAGATAGGTAGGTAGATAGATTTGATAGGTGTGTTAGATACATTTAGTGTGTAAAACATAGGGACAGAGAGAGAAAGAGAGAGAGAGAGAAAGAGAGAGAGAGAGAGAAAGAGAGAGACGAGAAACGGCGACGAAATTGCATAATCGTGCTTCCTCAATAACGACGAGCGTGCGACGATGAACGAGAGATAATAATAATAATGTCGCGGAATTGTCGTTTACATATATGAGGTGCGCGCGCGAACCCGCCATTGCGGTGACGCGTAACAAAGTTACGTTTTTACGATCGTTCCTTTAAACGAACACGAACGACCCTGTGACGTTTATCCAATCCCACACGGTGTAACCGGTTTCCGTGTCGAATTTAATGCACGTGGACAAGAAGAGAGATCCCGAGGACTTTTACTCGGTCGTCCGCGAGCATCGTGTTACGCCTTTACACGCATTGTCTTTTGCGATTAGATACTTTGTGATTAGATATAAGGATGATCGTGAAAACTAATTTCGAAATGTTATTTATCCTTTATCCGGCTTCACCACTCGTTTTTTATTTATTATTTAATTTTCCTTCTTTATACTCATTTATGATTGAATGAGATTCTTTAATCGATTTAGTCATGTTATTAATATGTTTTATATATTGTATTGATATTATGTATAAGAAGATTTATTTTTAATGTATTATATATTAATATATGTATGGGTATTATTACAATTTTATATGTATATTATGTTATTTATGTTTGTTTATTTGAATTATTATTAATGAATAAAATTGAAGATGTGTTAATAAGTATTCATTTTAATAGATGTTTCATATGTTTTAATATATTAATATATTTTAATATTCTATAAGTTTAATATATAAAAGACAGTAGTATGATTGTGACATATATATATATATATATAGATATGTATGTGTGTGTGTATGGATATGTATATGAAAATGTCGAATTTCTAATTATATTTACAACTTTATCAACAAATGACACAAACGAGCATTTAAAAATTCTATATTTTTATTTCTTATCATTTTCTTTTCACATTGCCTTTATAAAGTTTGTAAAATTTTTAGTTAACTGCCTTATTAGTTTCTTTTAATATTCTTTTCTTTCCTTTTCATTTCTACATCTAATATTTTGCAGAAAATTCAATTATAACGATGTCGATCGTAATATAGGCCCGTACAAATGAATCACTAATTAAAGTTTAGCAATACGTTTTTTTATTGATCGATATCGTTAAAAATAAACGAACTCTTGCAACAATATCTCGTACGAGAAAATTTCCCTAAGAATAATATTTAACAAACAAGAAAAACTCTATAGAAAATTTTGTCTAATGTCAATGAAATTAAAACTTATAAAAACGATCATTTGACAGACCAGAAAACTTTTCCAACGGAGGGAAGAATACTTCCATTTTTCTCTTCTTTTTTTTTTTTTTTTTTTTTTTTTTT